>NC_139918.1:787712-922712 GCF_963514095.1 Eutrigla gurnardus
AAGTTTGTATTGGCGAGCACTGCGTCCATAGATGTCTGGCACACTGACACAACACACAACAAATGATATGTTGGAAGGGCACCCAACAGAAGTCCCAGAAGACTATGAAGCTCCATAATATGAATTTTATTGTTCATAATGCACCATTTTGGACATTTTTTCCAGAAGTCTGGAATGTAGATCAGGGAGAATTTAGTGATGATAGATAGTGGAAATAACTTAGTATTATGCTCAGTGATGGCAAACAATTACATATTAAGACTGCTGGCCAATAATTTCCTGAAAATCACAGATTAACCCCATATCCCTGATGAAAGAGGGCAGCTTTGACACATGCAACGGTGGTTTAAGACACTTGTATCTGAGCTAGCTGAAGGATGACCTTGCATCAGATACAGCAGTTATTCTCTTGGCTTTTGCAGAAAATTACAATCTTATCGTCCAAGATGCTGTGCAAGGTCATCACTGGGATAACAGCCAGGCAACCCTCCATCTTTTCGCTGTCTACTATAAAGATGCACAGGGACTGCAGTTTCTCAGCGTGTCTGTAATTTCGGACAGCCTCAAGCATGACACAACTGCCCATCTTTGTTTCCTCTCACGTTTGCTACCTCATCTTAGACAGGTCATCCCGAATTTGCAAAAAGTTATTTATTTTAGCGATGGAGTAGCATGTCAAAATAAAAAAATGTAAGAACTTCTCCAACCTTTGCCATCACATGCAGGATTTTGACATCCCTGCCGAATGGCATTTTTTTGCAACTTTGCATGGGAAAAGCCCATGTGATGGAATCAGCGTAACTGTCAAGCAACTTGCAGCACGAGTGTCTGCAGGTCACTAATGGAAACCATATTCTGACACCAATGGAGAAATTTCAATGGGCAAAAGAAAACATTAAGTACATTCTTCTTTGTTAGTGCAGAAGCTACTGTAAATCCTCTAATATAGGCCCGGGCCTTTATTTACTCAAGCGCATCACGGCCCAGGCCTTTATTGGAGGGAGGCCAGAATTAGAGACAGGCCCCTATTTCTATTTGAGCAAAACGGACTACCAGTAGAATAAATTAAAAAACAAGAATTTTTGTCTATTTGAACCTATAAAATACTAGTTAATTTATTGAAAAAGTCTCCTCTTTGGCTCCGCAGCTGCCATATAACCATAAACAACATTTACAGCTTGCCAGCATTGCACGCTTGGTGGGCTGCTGCTAGGAGGATGATTGACAGGTGCTCTCCTTCATACTATCACCCGCACACTTCATGGCTGCACCTGATTGGATGAACGCTTTCACTGCTGTCCTCTCTGCTCCCAGATTTCAAACCGACCAACATGGCGGCTCGTTTGGAAACTTTGTCTTATTTTACGACAATAGTTCACCGAAATGTGTTTCTGAAAACATTTTATGCAAGAAATAAGCTATGCAGTTGCTGAATCTGTCTTCATTTTAGATCGACAACGGTAGGGCTGGGTATCGGTACTCAATACCTTTCAGGTATCGACCGAAACAATCCGGTACCAAGTAGTATCGAAACTGCGCCTGTCAAACGATACCTGCAATCAGTTCTTTTTGTACCCAGATCAAGAAAAAATGACTGTTTCTATGGTTTTGCTTACAGCCAATCACCGCAAGCGTACTACACGCCTGTGGCGCCGAATATTGATGCATAGAATGCAGCAAGATTATTTCGGGGAAAACGGGAAATACTAGTAATATGATGAAACACCTCATCAAGCACGGAGCAAACTTAAGGATGGGGAACTGTACTGTGTTTAAGTAGCCGGCGTCTACAACACCAGTGTCGTCGTCGTTGTCATCTCAACAGGACACGGCGCAACTGTCGATAACTTCAGGTAATATATAAATGGTTACTAGGTTAACAGTACTCATCCTTTGTGTGTTAAAACATATATTATAAAGTCAATTGTTTTGGGCATGTTGTAGGCATGTGAGCTAACGCTAGCCTAGCTTGCGCGCTTATTTTACTGAATTAGCAAGTTAGCACCCTACTCAGTCACATCTGTCAATGTTTTGTTCAGTGGTTAGGTTACCGGTAGTTTTAGCTTCTGTAGCTAAGTTGAAAAAAGTATCCAATGAAGTACTCAAGTGGTATCAGTATCGTTTTAAGGGTACTGGTATCGGTACTGGTATCAAACATTTTTAAACGATACCCAGCCCTAGACAACAGTCAATATAAAAGATTTTTGAGAGCTTGCAGGAGGTCGCGGCGCCTGTCTCTTGAAACTCACTGCGACGCGAAGGCATTGCACGGCTTCTTACATACCGTAAATCCTCTAATATAGACAATGGGAAGCATGGAAATAACGCTGCCTGTGGACACGTACCTTCAGCCAAAATATCTGCGACGTGCAGGCATTGCACAGCTGACAATGAATGGGAAGCGTGGAAATAATGCTGCCTGTGGACCCGTACCTTCAGCCAAAATCTCACGCTGAACGAGTGTAGAAGTTAAAACTTGAGAGCCCTGTCATAGTTGTGGCTTGGATTCGTTAGCAAACATTGCGCCCCTGTGGTACTTGCATGTTACAATCAAAAGCATAATGTTGAGGCCTGCCCAGAAAAACTGGCCTCCATTAGAGACCGGCCGTTATTTACCTCCGCTGACAACGAGACCGGCCAATGTTGGACACCAGTTGATAATAGAATACAGGCTGGAAGAGGATTAAAAAACACGAGGAAACATACAAATTGGAAAGACGTTAGGCCTCGGCCAAAACGATCAGTGGAACACGATCACATCTTTGCTTTATACCAATTTCCAAAAATTAGATACGGATGAAAAGAACATCACAGGATACAATATTCACAAATGTTAATGCAGGACAACAATTGGATTCAGAACACTTGGATACAGAACACCCGGAGACAGAACACTCGCAGTCAGATCAGCCACAAAACAGCCAGGAAAATACATTGCCTGCCTCTATGATGATGACTGGTTCATTGGAAACATTGTTGAACGTTCAGATGAACATGGTGACGTTTTTGTGAAATTCATGAAGCGTGTCAACAACATCCTCACATGGCCATCGGACCAAAGACAGATCCCCTGTTGGGTACCATTCCAACATATCATTTGTTGTGTGTTGTGTCAGTGTTGGGGATGTAGCAGGAGCAGATTTGGTTATCAACAGCTAATTATTAATGTCAATATGATTATCGATATTAATAATTATATTTAATATATATTATTATGATATAATCATGAATATACGGGGCACCACCCTGGGATCAGGGAAAAGATAACCAAAGACTGTATTCAGTCTCAATATAAAAGGTTTTATACTCACATGCCAATCATCGTGATCATTGGCATAGAAGTATAAAAACAATCGAACAATTAAAAAGGCATGAAATTCGAGCACTAGCCTTCACAACCTGCTGTTATCCAGTGACATATACACAACAAGCACAAGAGACTGCTAGTTATAATATAATAAGATTTATTAAAATCAGTAATAATGATCACAATCAATAACACTACAATTAACAAAGCCTTACTATCTAACTACCTAACACACAAAGCTAAGGAAGAGACACACGTGGAGTGTGTGTGTGTGTGTGTGTGTGCGTGTGTGTGGAGAGAGAGAGAGAGATGGCCGGGCGCGACCACCAGATGGAGCTATTCCTCACAGCGTTCAGGGGTGGACCCGCTGACGTCAGATAGAATAGCGAGAGAGGGAGAGAGAGAAAGATGGCCGGGTACAGCCACAAGATGGAGCTATTTCCCACAGCGTTCAGGGGCGGAGCCACTGACGTCAGATAGAATAGCGAGAGAGGGAGCGAGAGCGAGAGATGGCCGGGTACAGCCACCAGATGGAGCTATTTCCTTAGCGTCCGGAGACGGAAACAGCTGGCGTAGGATACTTGTGGGGGCGGTGTATGTGTGTGCACATGTGTGTTAGCCGGAACAAAGAGAGAGAATGCGCGCGTAATACACAAAAGATCAGTAAGCTATTACGATCACATGGGAGCTCGTAAATGAACTGGCATTCTTTCGGCGGGACCCCGGTCTTTTAACTGATGGTAGATCACTTACTGAGCTTGTGAATGTGTTCGAGGTTGGACATACACTGTTACCGAAATGAAACCCAGCGGCATGGGTACACAATCAGCATTCAAATACAAAGAAAGCAACGGACCCGGCGGTCCGTGATCAAAACTTAAAACATGTTAACAAGACCCGGCGGTCCGTGATCAAAACTTAAAACATGTTAACAAGAATTACAAGCATATCCTACACTATCAAACTTATGTCTCTGCCCAGACAGATAGCCTCTTACTTTGTCGATGTGCGTAAGTCCGTCTTGTGCGGTGGCGGTGCTTCTTGATGCTCCGGCGGCGGCGGCTTGTGGTTCGCGAGTCCTTGGCGGCAGCGGGGGATGCGACGAGTTGGCTGAGTCCAGACGAGAGCGGGGCGTAGCGGTTATGCTTCTCGATGATCGACTCGAATGAAGAAAACAGTTTGTGTTCCTTCCTTCCGCGGGCAACAGTAGAATTGCACGGCTTGGCGATTTAGTCAGCTGACTTCAGACAGGAGCGGGTCATAGAAGTTATCCTTCCAGCTGGTTGCTGAAATAAAGGAACCTTTTGTGTTCCTCTTCTGCAGGCAAATAAAAGAATCGCACTGGTGCAGCGATCGCTCAGGATCCAAAAAGAAAATAAGACGAAAAAGGCGAGTCGCGGAAAACGGGGGGAAACAGTCGCTCGTCCAGCGAGTTTGGGAAAAGACTGTGGCCTAAGACAAAGGAAACGCTGCAGACGTTAGAGTTCACCTCCTGTTGCAGCGGTTTGCTGCGGTGGAGGAGCTCACCTCCTGTTGCAACGTGGTGTTGCGATGGAAGAGAAAGTTCTTAAGGTGGCGCCAGGTTTTATACCTCACGGCTGCTCCCGGGGAGCCCCTGGGGTACCTGTGGTTGTCAGCCAATAGGGCACCAGTTGTGTGACATTGCACTTCGCACCTGGGTGAGAAGTAAAGCCAAAATGGCGGTTGTAGTTCTTTATCCCCTTTGTCCCTTTGTTCTGACCGCATGTGAAGGCTTCTGGGCCTCCGTGTAGGCTTTACCCCCAGCCACGTCATTCCCCATGATGAGATCGACACTTCTATGGGAAAACAAGCATGCGCTGCTACTGGGAAGAAACCGGTTACCAACTTGCACTGAAAGTGAACAACTTCGAGGGGTGCTGGTACAAACCCCATTTCAATCCCTCTCACCACCAGCACTCACATCGCAGGCCGACTCCGCACCCTATGGCAGTACATTTGAGAGGAGGAGGGACTGTGAGCATGCAGTGTCTCGCAGCACAGTAACAGGACACTGATCCTCGGCTCTTCCTGTGAGGGAAACATAACCTTGAAAAATGAATGGCTTGAAACAATCATCAGACCCGTCTGAAGCATTGGGTAGCTCCACCAAGGAGGCAGTTTTAATGAGCCCAACATCTATTGGCCGCCTCAACCCTGACGCCTGAGGGACTTCGGGGGAACATACACAGAGAGGGAGCAAAGGAGGGAGAGAGAGAGAGAGGCTCAGTGTGTCACTATAAATAAATACCCCAGCAGTCTAGACCTATAGCAGCTTAACTAAGAGCTGCTCAGGGCAAACCTAAGCCAGCCCTAACTATAAGCGTTGTCAAAGAGAATGTTTTAAGCCTATTCTTAATTGTGGGAACAGTGTCTGCCTCCCGAACAAGAACCGGAAGACGGTTCCACAGAAGAGGAGCTTGATGGCTGAAAGCTCTGGCCCCTGTTCTAATTTTGGAGACTTTAGGAACTACAAGTAACCCATTATTCTGTGAGCGTAGTGCTCTAGCAGGACAGAAGGGTTTAATGAGCTCTCTAAGATAGGATGGTGCCTGACCATTAAAAATTGTCCGCATTAAGAATTTTAAATTCTATTCTGGATTTTACTGGGAGCCAGTGCAGAGAAGCTAATACAGGAGAAATTTGATCCCTTTGTCTAGTTTTAGTCAGAACACGCACTGCAGCATTCTGGACCAGCTGGAGAGCTTTAAGAGATTTATTGGAACAGCCTGATAATAAGGAATTACAATAGTCCAGCCTTGAGGTAACAAATGCATGGACGAGTTTTTCTGCATCATTTTGAGACAGCATTGGCCTAATTTTAGTAATGTTACACGGTAGTAAATGAGGCAATGGCAATCCCATCAATGGTAGCAATATCTTTAGACAGCGAGCTTCGGAGGAGTTTAGGCCCAAGTACAATAACTTCTGTTTTATGAGTTTAACATCAGGAAATTGCAGGTCAACCAGCATTTTGTCACCAACACATGCCTGGAGTTTAACTAGCTGATTGGTTTGTTCAGGCTTGATTGATAGATATAATTGAGTATCATCAGCATAATAATTGAAGTTTATAGAGTGTCTTCTAATAATATTGCCTAAAGGAAGCATATATAAGTTGAAAAGAATTGGTCCGAGCACAGAACCTTGAGGAACAGAGAGGAATAGAAGGTCATTTGTAATTTTCACCAGAGCTGTCTCTGTACTATGATGTACTCTAAATCCTGACTGGAAATCCTCAAGTAGACTGTTATTGTTGAGAAAGTCACACAGCTGATTGGCGACTACTTTCTCAAGGATCTTAGAGAGAAAAGGAATATTTGATATCGGTCTGTAGTTTGGTAAAACCCCTGGATCTAGAGTAGGCTTCTTAAGAAGAGGTGTAATTACAGCTACTTTAAATGACTTTGGCACATAGCCTGTTAATAAAGACACATTGATCATATCTAATAAGGACGTGCTAACTAAGGGTAAGACTTCTTTTCATAGCCTGGTTGGTATCGGGTCTAGGAGACAGATGGAAGGTTTAGAAGAAGAGATCATTGACGTAAGTTGGTTATGGTAGATTGGAGAAGAGCAGTCTAATCAGGTATTAATGCTGTTTCTATTTCTAAGATACCTGAGTTTGAGGGTAACATGGTTCAAATTGAAGGCAAGGCGTGTTTAATTTTGTCTCTGATAGCTAAAATTTTATTGTTAAAATAGTTCATAAAGTCATTACTACTAAGATCTCTAGGAATACATGGCTCAGTAGAGCTGTGACTCTTTGTCAGCCTGGCTACAGCACTGAAAAGAAATCTAGGGTTGTTTTTATTTTCCTCTATTAAAGATGAGTAGTAGGCTGCTCTGGCATTATGGAGAGCCTTCTTATGCGTTTTAAGACTGTTCTGCCAGACTAGGCGGGATTCTTCCAGTTTGGTGGAGTGCCACCAAACTGGATTTAATTATTTTTGTTTTAATTTATGAGTTTGGGAGTTATACCAGGGAGCTAATTTCCTTTGTTTTATAGTTTTCCTTTTTAGAGGAGCAACAGAGTTGAGTCATTCTCAGTAAGCTTCCAGATTCATCTATAAGAGAATCAATCTGGGAGGGAATTAAATTAACAAAGAAGTCCTCCGTTTCATTAAGACATGGCATTGAACTCAAGATTGGTGGAATCACTTCCTTAAACTTAGCTACAGCTCTATCCGATAGACACCGAGAGTAGTGGCTTTTTCCTCGAGGAGCGAAGTCCAGCAGCAATAATTCAAAGGTTAGCAAGTAATGGTCAGATAAAGAAGAATATTGATGAAAGATTATTTAGTGTTTAATTTCAACGCCATAAGATAAGACGAGGTCGAGAGTGTGGCTATGACAGTGAGTTGGTTTATGTACACTCTGACTGAAGCCAATAGAATCTATTAATAATGTAAATGCTACACTAAGGCTGTCATTTACAACATCCACATGGACATTAAAGCTGTAGTCAGCTGCGATTTAAAAGATTTTTTCAATTGAGCCAAAATTCATCCAGTAGTAGCCACTGCGGTCCGCATGGCTGCTATTGGCTAAATTTTCCGATCCAATCCTCGCTCACTCTCCTGCTCCTGCTCATGTCTCTTCCCAACTCACTTCCGCGTTTGAAACTACGAGCAGACAAGACGCTTGTTGCCCTGAGCAGTTCAGGTATGGAGCAGGGCTCTCAAGTGTTTAACTGAGTTCAGAGTGAGATTTTGGCTGAGGCTGCAGCGGCGAGGGGAGTGGAGAGGGGGATTGTGGCAAGCGATCGCCGAGCAGTTTGGGATCAGGAACGTACTGCAGTCGGGGTGAGACAGAAATCCGACCGGCACCCGCTGCATTTACACCAATAGTGTTTCATCATTCGTTGCCGTAATAAACACTATTACTGCTTTTTACATATTGTGGAAGTCCCGGACACACCGGTAAACTAAATGGCGTACTGCCTGAGTTTATACCCGGAGGGGATGTTCCCATTCATTGTCCATGTAAGAAGCTGTACAATGCCGTCACGTCGCGGCGAGTTTTGAGAGACGGCGCCGCCACCCGCAAGCTCTCGAAAATCTTTTAAACAGACCGTTGTCGATCTAAAATAAAGACAGATTCATTAACTACATAGCTTACCGGTATTTCTCGCCTACAATGTTTTCAGAAACACATTTCGGTGAACTATTTTCGTAAAATAAGAGGGAGGTGGGAGGCTGCAAGGGGAGAACGATACAAGGTGGGGGGGGGGGGGGTTGATTAAGGATCACAGAGGGGGGGTGTGTGACAAATCGTAGACTACAGCTTTAAAATCCCCCACCAATAATTACTTTATCTGATTTAAGGACTAAACTAAACTAATAGAAACTCAGAGAATTCAGATAATAATTCAGAATATGGACCAGGAGCACAAGACACTATAACGAACAGAATTAGCTGCATTGTTTTCCAGTTTGGGTGCGAAAGATTAAGAATCAGGCTCTTAAATGAATTATACTGTAGTTTAGTTTTGGTTTGGGCTTGATTCATAGGCTTGAATCAAAATTGGCTGCGACTCCTCCTCCACGTCTGCTGCCTCGAGATATATGAGAATTGATTAATATGTGTGCATGTGAGTGAATGGGTGTCAAGAGGCAGGCATTTAGAGCAACAAGCACATAGCAAAGCAAGCAATGCCACAGAATGTTCTTTTGCTTCAATTACAACCAAACAGAAATTAAATTGTTAGGACCACCACTTACTCCATTTGTAGCACAATAGCGCCACCATTTACATATTTTAATGCAAATTTTAAAGTATCATATTAGGAAATTTCCATGGAAATGGCAAAATTAAACATAATTTGAGATGGTTTTTGACTTAAATGAAAAACATTGAGCATCTAAAAAGGAAACCCCTTTGCCGAATTAGCAAATGTTTAACTTGATTATTAAGCTGTTTACACTGTCTTCCTGGAAATACTATATTCATATTATCTTCGTTTCTGGACAGCATGAAACATGGGCAGCTGACATTAAGCTGGAAATGAGCATGATATGACTCCTTCATGCAAATTAAATAGATTCTCGAAGACCTTGAAATATTTTCTCCTAGATTTGTTACATGGCCAAGCCGACCAGCCTGGACTTTTCAAAATTAATTTCTCATGCAACAAAACTGCACTGTGATTTTTTTTCAGGGGAAAGGTATTACATTTGCCCTTGACGTAGAAGTCCATGTAGGAAGGAAGTCTGGGTGGTGGACGTGTCAGGAAACACAGGACTCTCACCAGGAGACTGATGTTAGTGTCCCCTTAGAACCAAGCAGTTATGTTGCCTGAACTTAACCCAGCAAACATTTTCTCGACCTGTGTCTAGATGAAGACGTCTAATCGACGTCGCGTCACGTCGTGACTTTAATTCGACTGTTTTTCAACATCATAAAATAATATCATGGCAAATATGACCTTATTAAATATGCATTTTAGAGAGGTTTAACTGAATAAACACTGCCAGAAAACGTTTGCTCGACCTGCGTCTAGATGAAGACGTCCAATCGACGTCGCGTCACGACGTGACTTTAATTCGACTTTTTTTCGACATGATAACATTAGGGGGAATACGATCTCAAAGAAAACGTATTTAACTGAAAAAACACTGTCAAGAATGATTTCCTCTATCTACTGCTGTGTCGAGATGCAGATATCCAATCATGTCGGGACGTCTGATTAACGTCGGGCAGGCAGGTTGATCTGACGTCTACCTGAGGGGCTGAAATGACCAACGTCATTTAGACGTTGTTTCAACGACATATCAACGCACAAATGTTAAAAACTATTCGAAATAATGGAAATATGTTCGTGAATTTAAGAAAATAATAATGTGGGCTAAAATGTTTGTGATTCTAGCATCCATCTAGGAACTATTTTTCTTCGCGTAGTTAGCGCACCTAGTGGTTTCCTACGCATGCGCAAGAAGAACTTTGCAGCGTCAGTTGACGAGGAGGAGACACAGACACCTGTGAAAGGTGAGTTACTAAAAGTACTGTAATTTAAAATGAAACCGTGTTTGGTAAGACATTGTACGTTTATCAGTTGCATGTTAGAGTTTTGATTTTGTTGCTGATAGTGTATTGTTACAGATAGCTGTTTTTTTGTTGCTTTTATCCGTAACCGAGCGGCGGCTAGCAGCCGAGTTAGCTGCCGTGTGAAACTAGCCCTGAGTTAGCTCACAGGCTACGTGAGGTGCTCGATGCTAAACCGAGCCGAACATCTGTGCAACTCTCTGTTGTAGCGTTATAGCTATCGTCAAGACGAAGGAGGCAGGAGCACATCAGAGACACACCAGCTGTTAGGTCCAGGAAACGTTGGTCTCCTTTATTGTCACCATGACAACTATAACATTCTAAAGTCACCTAGCAGGACTTATCTCTACACTCTCGGTTTAGCATCGTTACAGAACCATAACACTTTAAGGGGCCGTCCAGACGGGCGAAAACGTTATTTTTTCTCCGTCTTCCTCGGCATTGTTTCAAGAATATAAATATTCTTGAAACCTCCTGCTGGGCTGTTGATCTTAATTTGCATCTGGACGGATCCACCGAAAACGCTGTAGTTCATATTCCAGGCCTATAGGTGTCGCTTGACATACACCTAAAACGTGACGGAGAGACGGAGCATGCGCAGAAGGTTTTCGCTCTATAATTTGTTCTTGCCATCTATAAAGTACATTTAACATCTGAATAGGCGCTCTGTAAAAATGTTTATTTTTTTATTATGCCCTCTCTCCAGCTGCTGTGAAGAGATGGAGTCCAAAGGCCACAGATACAGAAATAGAGAGTGTGATTCAGAACCACCTTAAACATGCCCCAGCAAGGAGTGGGGGCAAGGGGCAGACCCCCACAGGACTGCAATAAAAAGGAAGTCAATAAAACATTTGTTCCAATATACATGTTCGTTTTTTATTCAATTATTCAATACATAGATAACTCGTTACATATATCTGGTCCTGAATGCTGTCTTTTTTTTCTTTTTTTTTTACCTGAGATTAGTCCATGTACTACTTGTATTTTACAGTATGGGTGAACATTACTCGAGTATTTTTTACTTTATCACAGGTGAGTTTATTTACTATGAAAGTTTTGACCAGGTTAACCATTCCTGTGATATTGTAAGTTTGCAAATGTGAAATTTGCTGGTGTTGTCTATTGGACTTTTTGACCTCTGCATTTTAAGGATTTTTTTGCTGAAATTGATAAGTTAATTTAAATAGTTGTAGATTAGAGCATTAAGAATTGCACATGTATACAGCACAAGAGCTGTGCTTGTCATAGAATGTATGGATGTGGTAATGCCAGTTATGTAGGCACTAGTTGAAACTAGATTTAGGTAAACATATTTTTTAATGCAATACATTACATGTGTATTTTGACAAAGGTTGATATGCCGTCGAAATGACGTCGGTCATGAGAACGGCATCAGAAAAACGTTTAATTTCAGCACCTCTGGTAGACGTCAAATCGAGCTGCCTGACCGACGTTAATTAGACGTCAAATAGACGTCACGTAGAGACGTTGAAAAGTCGTCTATACGACGTAATAATGACATAGATTGAAGTAGCCTGCTCTGTGAGCCGTTGATATGTCGTCGAAACGACGTTGAAACGACGTGAATTGATGCCGTCGAAGAGCCGTCGAAATCCGACGTCAGAAAAACGTTCATTTCAGCACCTCTGGTAGACGTCGAATCGACCTGCCTTACCGACGTTGATTAGACGTCAAATAGACGTTGTTGGGACCTAACCGTTAGGACTACAGAATGCGGCCTACAAAGCCTACACAATGCGGCCAGACAATGGGACAAAGGAGATAAAAAACTACAACCACCATTTTAGTGTCACCTCCACCTGGTCACGAGATCTGACGTCACACAGCTGGCGCTCTATTGGATGGCCACTGCATGGGACTCCAGGGGGTCCCCCGGACCAGCCGTGAGCTATAAATCCCGCGGCCACCAAAGTAACTCGGTTACGCCAGGAGGTGAAGATCACGTCTACAGCGCTTCCCTTTGTCCTAGGCCTCAGTCTTTCCCCCAAACTCGCTGGACGAGCAACAGACTGTTTTCCCCTCTTTTTCTCTACTCGTTTCGTTTTTCTTTTGTTTATCATTTTTGGATCCCGAGGAGACCACCGCGACAGCGCGACTCTCCCGTTCCCCGCGGTAAGAAGAAACTTTCTTCGTCCCAGCTGCCAGCAGAACGGATAACTCGACCCGTCTTTGTCTGAAATCAGCTGACTAAATCGCAGAGCCACGCGATTGTTCCTGCAGAAGGAAGAAATACTAACTGTTTTCTTCAACTAATTGGATCCGGCGCTGAACCAGCGCTCGCAAACTACCGTCCGCTGCCGGCGTAAAGAAACGCCATCAACGCACGGGACGGAAACCTCACATCGACGCATCTCACATCGACAAAAGTAAGAGGCTATTTGTCTGGGCAGAAGCAGAGATTCGATAGTGTAGGACATGCTTGTAATTCTTGTTAATGTGTTTTAAGTTCTGATCGCGGATCGCCGAGTCCGTTTGTTCATGTGCTGCTGTATGTGAATGCTGATTGTGTACCCACGCAGCTGGATTGATTTCTGTAACAGTGTTTTCGACTAACCTCCGCCATATTCGCAAGCTCAGTAAGCATCTACTATCAGTTAAAAGACCGGTCTCGCGGAATAAACGCCAGTTCATTCACGCGAGCCCGTGTGATAGCAGCACGGCTTTCTGTCCCTCCGAATATCGCTCGCGCATTTTCTCTCTCTTTGTTTGTGACCCGCTAACACACACACACATACACGCCGCACACACGTGTCCTAAGCCAGCTGTTCCTGGCGGACGCTAGGGACATAGCTACATCTGGTGGCTACATACGGCTATCTCTCTCTCTCTCTCTCGCTACTCCATCAGACCTCAGTGGCTCCGCCCCTGAACGCTGCGAGGAATAGCTCCACCTCTCTCTCTCTCTCTCGCTACCCCATCGAACCTCAGTGGCTCCGCCCCTGAACGCTGCGAGGAATAGCTCCATCTGGTGGCCGCCCATAGCCATCTCTCTCTCTCTCTCTCTCTCTCTCTCTCGACACGCACGCACACACACGCACATGCACACGCACGCACACACACACATACGCACACACCAGTGTTGCCAGGTGTACGATAATTATCGTATTTGTACGATAATTTTGCCCTCTGTACGATGTACGATCAATAATCCCAAAAAAGACCAGAAATACGATAATTTGACCATTCCGTGAATGTGTGGTTGTAATTGGTTGTAATCAGCCTGTCGCAACTGTCTGTCGGAGTTTTTTTGTGAATCTGAAGGCATCTGCTTTTCTAAATGTGAGCTACGAGTGACGTGTATGCGTTTGCCTCAGAACAACGGCCATGATTGGCTGAATAGTCCGCTGCGCCCGCCCCATGAGTGAGGGAAAAAAAAAATAAAAAAAATTAAGAAGAAGCAGAGCCAGTCTGGAAGAAGAAGCACTGAAAATGAGTGAACATGTTAGACGCTATTCAACACTAGAGTGACTACAGCGCATCAATAGACTTGTTATTTTGGTTATGACGGGTGTACGATAATTTCCCTCAAAATACGATAATTTTATGTCTCTGGTACGATAATCCTACATTTCTCACCTGGCAACACTGGCACACACACACTCCACGTGTGTCTCTCCCTTTGTTTAGGCTTAGCTTTGTGTGTTAGGTAGTTAGGTAATAAGGCTTTGTTAATTGCAGTGTTATTGATTGTGATCATTATTACTGATTTTAATAAATCTTATTATATTATAACTAGCGGTCTCTTGTGCTTGTTGTGTATATGTCACTGGATAACAGCAGGTTGTGAAGGCTAGTGCTTGAATTTCACGCCTTTTTAATTGTTCGATTGGTTTTGTACTCCTATGCCAATGATCACGATGATTGGCATGTGAGTATAAAACCTTCATATTGAGACTGAATACAGTTTTAGGTTATCTTTTCCCTGATCCCAGGGTGGTGCCCCGTTTATTCATGATTATATCATGATAATATATTAGATAAAATTATTAATACCGATAATCATATTGATATTGATAGTTAACTGTTGATAACCAAATCTGTTCCTGCTACAACCCCAACAACGTCAAAATGTTTGCTGGGTTAACCAAGTATTTTTGCTGCATTTTTGTTTTGTTTCAATTTCATTGTCTAATTATGTAGTTTTGTAATGTTTTTTGTTTTGTTTAAAAATTGTATTAAACCCTCAGTCCGTTTGGTCTTGAAAAATATAAGTTTCCTCAGAGTGCATTTTAGTTGTGTGGGAATATCATTTTGTTGGGTTGTGGACACTTTTTGGCGCCAGTTTGCAACCTCTGCTTCTTGTTTACTGGCAAATTAGAGCATTGTGTAAAGTGTTGCTCATACCACCAACTTCTGCCTTATTTCTCCAAACCAGTTGATGTATTTCTTTTTGGCTATTTTGAAGGTTTACTTAAAATGTGCTTGATATTTTAATGGAAACAGCGCTAATGTGCTGTGAAAGCAAATTCAACATTTGTTATGCAATAAGATAATGAATTTTTTCAAGACATTATAAAATGAATTGAATAAATGTTATTGCATGTTGTATAATGTGTGGACAGCTACAGTGTTGATGTTGTAGCAGTGGCTCTCCACCTTCAAGAAAACAGGTTAGTTGGTAATAACCATGTATCCCAACAGACAGCCTAACATTTTAATGTCATCCTTCTGTTCCAGGTAATAGCCTTATCCAAACAGCAGGGTCTGCTTCACTCTCCTCGGTCTGAGGATGGTGGTAGCACCGTGAGCTGCACTGGATCCATTCGGTACCGAGCCCTGACCGACCAGGACCCATCTCCACCAGCCTCCACTACCGGAGCAGTGGGAGGAGGAGGTCTGTACTGCTAATACAGTAATATATACTATTATACTTGAACTGCCTCACTTGAGGTACCTGTTCACTCCCAACCCGAAAGTTGCAAGCCACTATGGCCTCAGACTTGGAGGTACAGAATTGTCCTTTTCCACATATTGATCATCAACTTTGCTGAAATGTAATTGTCTAAAATGGGAAAGAACATAGATTGAGTGAAGTAATCAGGGATTTAGGGCGCACTCATACTACACCAACCGTACCATGCCTCGGCATGATTGAGCGAGAAGTCCAGATTGTTTGGCCAGTGTGAGCGGTCCGTTCTGTACTTAAGAACGGTACACTTCCTCGGCCCGGCACGCTTGGAAGAGGTGGATTTGAGTTTATGCACGAGCACATGCACGGGTACGCAATGTGGACATGACGTAGGCTTTAATCGATAGGCCGTCCCTCTCATTATTCAATTCGGATCTCCCCCCGCTATCGATCCAATTTATGACTGAAATACTGTTGATGACCATGAAGGACACAGCGGGATTCTGGGTCAGGCTTGGGGCTTCAACTCGTGGTGTGATCAGTACCGGAGCAGAACTGTGTCTCCGTCCAAAATCCGTGCCCTCATGCTGTCCGGTCACGATTGCTCCCGCTCACATGCGCTGATGCAGGCTGAGTGTTTAATTAATTAATTAATTACATTTATATAGCGTTTTTCTGAACCCAAAGATGCTTTACAAGTTCCATTCATTTCCATTCATTCACACATAGTCATGGGAAACTACGATAGAAGCCACAGCTGCCATGGGACTGTGCCACAGTCGCCCTTTACTAGAAATATGCAGACGAACTTGTCAGTAAAGTTTCAGTCATGTTCTCTGTGTTGTTCTTTCTTGTGATGACTTGAGACAGCGCTTCTTGAAAACAACATCAAGCCATGTGTGTGTCATATTACGACGTGATGACGTATGTACAACAGGCAATTGGGCCGAGGCAGTGAGAGTGAAACCGGCTGGGGACCCCCTGCAGTTGCAGTTGCAATCATGCCGAGGCAAGGTACGGATCGAATGGGCTTGGTGAATGCGTCCTTACAAAAACAAACAACCTTCAAATTGAACTGACCAGGGTTAGGGTTGAAGATATTGAAAGACCAGTCATTGAGCAGATAAAGGATACCTCTGGTGATGTTTTTTTTCCCACAAAAAAAGATAAAAAGAGTGTCTCTCCCTGTGCAGTCTTTCCTACTGAACCACTTCCTTCCTGCTTTGATGTCAGTAGATGTGGTGGAAAGGGACAGTTGAAGGTTGGTATTAGTGTTTATTTAATTAGGGTGAACTATATATCTTTCAATATGTTTCTTTTATGGTCTTTTCTCCTTCCTCCTCATCCAACAGTAGAGCAACGTCTACTTGAATCCATTTGTTCTTCCTTAATCACATTTGACGGCCTTGTTGATTAACCCCTCCACAGGCTGATCCGCTATTTTGACCAAAACATTGTTGAGACACATCTCTTGGTGATTGGGGTCTGAAAACACATTTGCTACCTTTCCCAGAATCAGATGATTGTTGGATATCAATTTCACCTCTGTGCCTCCAGCACTGGTATACATCTGGGATTCTTTACCCAGGCTTGTTGGGAAAGAAGCTAACTAGGCTTTATTCCCAGCATAAGACTGAATAAGGTCTGGACAGTATGAAGGATGGCAAAGAGTGGGACTTGATGCATCCGATTCAGGACTCTCTTGCTTAGTGGCATTCACAGCAGTGTGAGTGTTGTGCCTTCACATTTATGGATTCAACTATTCCAGATGATAATTATTATTGTTCATAGTAGAAGATAATTATTTACTATTTGTCTTGTTCTGTTAGGAGGAGGTTTGGAAAGAAGTGGCAGTATAGTCCGTGTTGAAGCCCATCCAGAGTCCAGATCAAACAAGCCTGTGGTAAAACCTCCGAGCACGGATGGGAGTGGCTCCTGGCGATGGAAACCACAAGATCAGCGAGTTTCACTACGCCAGTTAGGTTTCACACTCAATGACCTGAACAGACACACGGACAGCTGTGATTCGCTGAGGGATGGTGGGTCGATGGATGGGCAGCGGAGTGTGACTGGAACCGAAACTGAGAGTGACAGGGGAGGAGGCATATACACAAATCATCCACATGTTGTACACCCTTTACATGCCTTACATCCTAATAATCCCAACAATTTCCAGCAGCCCAACTTTAACCCCAACAATCCCAACTTTAATAATGCCCACTTTAACTTCAACCCCGACTCTGCCAATTTCAACCCCAACACCACCAACTCCAACATGCCATTTACCCCCACTGCAACCTTTGCTCCTCCCTTCCACCCCTACCCTCAGGCCATCACCACCATCAGGGTCACCCCGGTGGAGGGAACAGCCACCAGCAGTGACGGTGGCTCAGACTGCCAGTCGGTTGCCTCGTCCAGCTGCGAGTCCACCTTGAGGAGGAAGAGTGGCTCCCACATCGTCCACCCTACCGATCGAGGGCCCACCCCTGATCTCCACAACAACCACCGCCTCTGCGACGACAGTAACCGCCTAGATACTGAGAGCAGCAATCGTTTCCATGAAAACCTTAGAAGTTTTCAAGAAAACCCCATCCACCCCAACAGGCAGCTGCAGGGGATGTTTGGTCGTCCCAGCCCAACCCCTCCCCCTACCTTACCCCGCCCAATCCTGAGTCATACTCCACCCCCTACTCTGGGGTTGGCCTATAAAGAATGACAAGCTGAGCATTAAATTCATTCTATACCTGTGATTAAAACATGTCCTACCAGTACTATATTTCAGTGGAGATGCTGCATGGGGCATTCAGAACTTTGGATTGGGTCAAAAATGAAAGGTTAAATCTGTCCAACACACAGGGTCAGCCAAGAGGGGGCCAAAAACAGTAATCCCACAACCTCCCAACATGCCAATTGGGGCACAACAAATTGGCAATATAGCTATATATAAATGTTATGTCTTATTAAAACTTATTAGCAAGAGGTCACAATCCTCTTTGGATAGAGTACTACAATATTGGCCTCACCCACAAGCTCCAACTGGTGAGTAAGAAAGGACTATGGCCCACCATAAGAGGGCTGAGCTCAATTCAATACATTTTTCCTTGATTCCTGGATTTCCTGTTTTTTTCTGGATACACAAATCAGTTTTTTGTAAATGTAATCCATGGAGTGCCCTTGCTTTATAGGCACAAGGATAATGGGCGTGATAAACTGGTCACTTTGGCCTCCTTGGTCCTTCCCATAGCTCCCTGCCAGTGAGGATAGCTCCCACCTTCTTTCCTCTGACCGCTAAGTAACATTCTTATCACAACATTTATACAAACTCTCAAATACAAATATATTAACTTTACAAAGTAACCACATGCAAATAGATGGACGTTTGCATTCAAAGCCCATATCTGTGCTGTGTTTGTACAAAAATTAAACCTACAGTCTTAATTGTGTCTGGGCTATAAGGAGTCCATTTTGGGCAATAACGGTATCTCTTGGTGGCGTTGTGTCTGTGTTTGATAAGAAAGATATCATGGGATGTACCTTTCCGTTTAAATATAGTTAAACAAGAATTCTGTTGTTTACATGCAGTGTTTTAATGACGTGTGGTTTAAGAATTTTTCTTATGGTGTCGTAGCTGTAGCTGTTTACACTGAGACATGCAGTATGTGAGTCATCTGGACAAAGTTTCCTTTTCTTTGTTTGGTTCATTTTATCAGCTCTTTATGTTAGATAGCATTACAGTGTGTGTTGAAGTACAATTGAGTTTTACGTTAACTTTTGGGGAAAAAGAAATCCTACATTTAAAGCATAAGTCTCGATATTTTTTGGAGAAAAAAGCTACAATACTGCAAGAAAAAGATGGGCAAAATAATGCAAAAATATTAACAAGAAAGTACAATTTACATGAATATAGTGATAATTTTACAAACAATGTTTGTAAATTTGATTTAAAAAAGGGATGAATTGAAATAATTCATATTATACTCTAATATTCTAGACTACTCTGTAATTAGTAAGTTATCAATTCTAATTTTTACTATAAAAAAAGTTAGTCTGTTTTTTGAGAAATACTTTAAATGTTATATTTCACAAACAACAAAACATTGCATGTATAAGGTCTGCACAATAATTCCAAATATTCTTAAAATCACAGGTGCAATATTTGTGAAATACCATTTTGAATTAAACATTCTGTATTCTACAGACACAAAACATCTGTTTTTCAATTAAAATAATCATGATAATGACAGAATTATCATTCCCTCAAATTTCACAGATCATATCGCAATTGCAATATCAGCCAAAAGAATCTCAACTAGACATGTTTGCTTGTTTAAGCATTGTCCTCACATCAGTGTAGTTGCTATTTTTCAGATGGAACAGAAGATTTGGGATGTCCTGTTTAATACCTAAAATACGAATACAAAAACTTTAAAGAACATTCCAATAGTTCTCTGTGCAAATACATTACTTTATTTTCAGAATATTTTTCTTGTAAAACTATAACTTTCTTCAGACACTGACAATACAATTATGAGCTAATCTAATCCTATGTTGAAACCTTTTCTTAAAATATTTGTCATATTATTAAGACTTATCTTTTTTCTCATTAATTTATTCTTTAAATGTTTTTTCTCTAACTGTGGCCCTTTTTTTAGTCATAGTGTAATATTCCACACTTTGCTTTAGTATTTGTACGTATGGTTTATTCTGAAATTTCTACTCCATAAATTTTGGGGAAGTTATAAAAAGTTATAAATTACCAAGAGGCAGAAACAACACACTACTTAGTCTGTTCAAAGGACATGACTCGTCCCTTTCTTGCCCAATGTTTACATTCTTTGTTTAAACTTAGTGCCCAAGTGCCATGAAAAGCAAAGTCATGTGGCTGTCGTCACACAGATCGACTTGAATGACTCAGCAGTGTTTCGATGGAAAATCTGCCAAGAAGTTTGGATCAGGTAGGATTTAGAAAAGCACAATTGCTGCGGCTTGATGACAAGTGTCAACAGATAACAGACCACAGTGGATATTTATAGCTGTGTACATATTTATATATTTCTGTAAACTCACAGATTTCCCTTTGATTACGTTTGTAGGCACAGGGCCACAATGAAGATCTAGGTGATGTTGCTGGAGATGCTGCTAATGGCATAAAGAGCTATTAATATGTTTTTAATGGAATATACAATAGGTGAGTGGAGAGGACTTATATTTGAATATTTTGACATTAATTAATGAAACAAGCTCATATAGCAAGTTAATATGTCTTAGTGTTGTTGCTCAGCTCCATTAAATGTGTTGGTGTGCACATTTTCCTTTCTACCTAACAACATAGAATGGACACAATTAAATAAGATGTTCTGAGTGGTCGACAAGAAACAGACCGATTGATGAGAAGGTTTTCGTGTCTGTTCTCAATGTAATTAATTGAATTGAATTAGTGATCTTGTTCTATGCTTTTTGGCTTTGTTGTTGTCATTATTGGTTATAGCAGGAGGCTTTGGTAGAAGAGGCATTAGCTGGTGTGAACATATGGAGTGGTAGAAAAGTTATAGATGGTACGAACCACTGCAGTAAATATCGTATTTGCTGATTTCACAAAGATGGTAAAGATTTTATGAATTTTTGCCCATTTATATTAAAATAGAAATGTAATCTTTGAAAAACAACAGAGCATTGACATTTTTAAGGAGTTTAAAGACTTAATATTGAGTTTGTTGCAGAGAAAATTTCCACTTTTATGATGTGTTCACACCAAATGAGGTGTGAATTTTACTTACTTGCACAAGTTTGACTTAATTTGTGAATTATTTGTGTTTATTTGAAGGATTATTTATTTATTTATTTTATTATTTTCCATTGGCGTCACTCAAGACCAGTGAGGAGGCGGGGCTTCCCTCCTCATAGACACCAACCAGCTTTCATCATGGCTAAAATAACCATGTTGTAAAGTCCCAGATACACCAAGGAAACCAAACGGCGTCCTGTCTGGGTCCATGATGATCTGAATTCAGAACTGCTTTTCCTTTTGAAAAACCTGACATCATGACTGTGTCCTAGTCCTGATATGAAACTATAAATAATAATAATAATAATTGAATTGTATACTATGTCTTTGTCTTAAGGTATGATCACACCAAACTCGAAGCAAATTTTCACTTTGTTACTCGCCGGAGTTTGACTGCAGGATCGGTTGTAATTATTCACGGGATCATTTGTGTTTATTCACATCACCCAGGCTAGACGCACCAGAGAGGTGAGGCTGCCCTCCACATAGACCCAACCAGATCTCCTCCATCATGGCTGAAATCACCACTATTGCTGCTTTGTACATGTTGAAGTTCCAGATCCACCAGGAAAGCAAAAGGCGTCCTATGAGTTCATAACATCAGCCAGAGGTGCTCGGTGGATTTCACCAAGCTGGATTCACTGGATCTAGCAATACCCACGTGGACTGGTTCACCACAGCTGGTTGAACCAGAATAAACTGTTTAAATGACTCCATGATGATGGCCAATGATCAGTAAAAAGTGTGAAGTCATGCTTTGTTAGGTCTGTCTGCAAGACAACAAGCTACTTTTAAAATGCCTATTTTCTGAATGGAATCTGTTGATGAGTGCTAGGCTGTGCTAACAATTTAGCTGCTCCATCAAAATTAACATTAAAACTTCTGGTGGACCACAGACAGTCTCTGGTTTCTCCACAGTCTGGTCTGGTCTCTGGACTAATGTGAGCTACTATCGTAGACCTCTGGGGGAACACAGACAGTCTCTGGTTCTCCACATAGTCTGGTCTGGTCTCTGGACTAATGTGAGCTACTATCGTAGACCTCTGGGGGAACACAGACAGTCTCTGGTTTCTCCACATAGTCTGGTCTGGTCTCTGGACTAATGTGAGCTACTATCGTAGACCTCTGGTGGACCACAGACAGTCTCTGGTTTCTCCACATAGTCTGGTCTGGTCTCTGGACTAATGTGAGCTACTATCATAGACCTCTGGGGGAACACAGACAGTCTCTGGTTCTCCACATAGTCTGGTCTGGTCTCTGGACTAATGTGAGCTACTATCGTAGACCTCTGGGGAAACACAGACAGTTTCTGGTTCTCCACATAGTCTGGTCTTGTCTCTGGACTAATGTGAGCTACTATGGACAACATTAATATTCACCTGTCAGGACAATAGGAGGACAATAGCAACAGGTGAATTTCTCACTTGAGTTGAAATAATGACAAGTGACACAAAATTGGTGCATTTGCCTCATTAATGTAATTTTGCGTGTCACCAGGAGCCAATTTGCATTTATTTACATCTATGCATTCATTTACATGCAATTGCACCACACGGAAAAGTTGCTTCACGTTTGGTGTGAAGGAACCAACAGTTGTGTTTTTTATGTGTAGATTTATGCTTATAAATACAATTGAGGGCAATCTTACAGTAAAGACTCGGACATACTTGGGCTGAATGCTGAGAAACATTACACCACAGATGTTTATTGTCCCTCACCTTTTTTCTGGGTTCCAATAACAGTTAAGCAGGCTCAAATGGTGGCAGAACATTGGTCAACATTCCCCTTTACCGTTGTTCCCCTTCACACAGCACACAGATTGTGCTAGACTCAAGTACAGCCCAGATCATGGCGCAGTGAGCCAAAGTTCAAGCAGGCTGAGGATATATTGGTCATATTCATATAGAAACAATGGTTAGGGAACAATGTAGAGGACTACACTGAGGACTATATAGATACATATATATCTATATAGTCCTCAATGTAGAGGAAGATAGAAGACTATAAAGAGACTATATAGAGGATTATGTAGAGTATTCAATTAAATTTGATTTATAGCATATCACAACAGAAGTTATCTCAGAACACTTTACACATTGAGCAGGACGACAACATGCTCAGGATTTTCAGAGTCAGTATATTTTAAGTCCCAACATCACCCTGGAGCAAGCATGTAGAGGACTATAAAGAGGACTATGAAGATGACTGTATAGATGTCTATGCGAAGGACTACATAGAGGACTATGTGGAGGACTGTTAAGAGGACTGTGTAGAGGACTACATAGAGGACTATATAAAGGACTATGTAGATGACTACATATAGGACTAAATAGAGATCTATATATCTACATAGAGGACTACATACTGTGTCCTGTACTATAGAGAGAACTATATAAAGAAATATAAGATGCTGTGAGTACATTTAACTTCATCTGGTAAACAGTGATGCTGCATATATATCTAGGGCTTTCATTGTGAAAAGTAAGGAGGAAAGGAGCGGTGTACGATGTTGTTGTCAATGTGGATAATTATAAGGTATGGGATGCCTAATAAGCGTATTTTACCAAATAAATTAATAGAAGTATTGTGTAACCATTCGTGTTGTGATGCTCTGCTCACATTAAATATATTATTTTCATGGATTTGTCTCAATCACTCTGCTCTCTCTACACTCATCCATTTGACATTTTTTTCCATGCATGATGGTATATAATGCTCGTTCGTGACTATTGGTTGTCCACTACTTCCCAAGATAAATGGTGGGATTTTTTTTCAGACCCCTATTTCGGTTATAATCATCCTCACTACATTTAAACAGCAACAACATGGAGAAGTCAGTGAGTAGTGAGTGACGTAGGACAAATAAATTAATGATTATTCCTGCAATTGAAATTATTTTCCTCTAATTGTTTTAGCCAAAACTGCAGCTGGTGTGTAGAGGAAGTACAACAAATTTACCCCAGGCACACTGAAGTTAATTGGTAAAGTGCTGTCAACAGGTGGATGTACATTTGCTTTTCAAACACAATAAATGTTATTTAATTTGATGTCAGTGGATTATTGATATTAATATAATATGAATATGTGAAGTATATATATATATATATATATATATATATATATATATATATATATAAAATATGTGAAGTGAATATTGTTTCAAATTGTCTATTTGAGTATAGTTTACTGTGCTTTACTTTGGTTTTTACCTGTATAGTGTTGTGAGATAACTTTGTTCATATGAGGCTATCGTAGCCAGCGATTGACTGGACGTAATGACGTTGAACGTGACGGGAAGCGGAAGTTTAAGCAGCGAGCTTACTGTTAGCTATGCGTGTGTTGTGCTCGTAAATAAACGGAGTTACTGGAAACTACTGTCTGCTTCTTTTCGTGACATGGTGTCAGAAGTGAAGACTCCACGCTAACACCGGAGACGAGATGGCGAAGTTTGGTCCCCCGGAGCCGTTCGACTTTACCCACCCGGCGGAGTGGCCGGCGTGGAGGCAGAGGTTTTCCCTATTTCGCGTGGCATCAAAGCTGGTTAAAGAGACTGGTGAGGTTCAAGTCAATTCGCTCCTCTATTCTATGGGGAGGGATGTGGAGCCTATCTACAGTTCATTCGTGTTTCCTGCTGCCACGGAGGACATTCCACACCCCGAGTTTGACTTAAAAATTGTGGTGGAAAAGTTTGACGAACACTTCGTTCCTAAACGGAACGTCATCCATGACCGCGCCTGCTTTCACAAGCGAACCCAACAGGCTGGTGAGACCGTGGAGGCGTTCGTCCGGAGCTTGTATGGGCTCGCGCAGTACTGCAAGTTCGGCAACAGTAAGGACGAACATAATCGGGACCGCATTGTGATAGGAATATTGGACAAAGATGTTTCACAGAGGCTGCAGCTCGAGGCGGATCTAACGCTGGAGAGGGCGATCCAGCTCGCGCGGCAGAGTGAGCAGGTCAAACAACAAAGTGCGGAGCGTACGGAAACGGGAGTGAACGAGGTGAGATATAAACAGTACGGCAACATGAGACGGAGATATGATAAACCACGACAGCCACAGGGACAAGAACACGTTGACACTGTACAGAACTGCCAACGATGCAATATAATACATGATGGAAAAGAGAGTTGTCCTGCCCGCAATAAAAGATGCAGGAAGTGCAATAAGATGGGCCATTTTAAGGGGTATGCAAACCCAGAATGCTAAAAGAAGTCAGGACAGAATCTGTGGTGGATTCGGAGGATGATTCATTTTTCATTGGAGGACTTTTCTTGGGAACTGTAACTGAGTCAATCCCAACTGTCATAGAGGAACCAGACTCAGACACAGATTGGGATGTCGAGCTGATTGTGAATGGCAACCCAGTCGATTTTAAAATTGATACTGGTGCTGACACAACTGTCATGACAAAAGAGACATTTGATGGGTTACGACGGAGGCCCAGACTGGTTACCTCCAGGCTGACAGTGTACAGCCCAGGAGGAAAAGTTATGTGTGTGGGAAAATTCCTATCCACTTCAATGTACAAGGGGCAAAAATATCATTAAAGGGCAATATACAAGTAACTTACTGGGCAAGTCTGTGACAAAGCAGATGGGACTGGTTGCAAGAGTCAACGAAATCAACAGCAGCCTAATAGGAGATGTGTTTGGAGAAATAGGACTACTGAACTGTGAGGCTGTCAAAATAGAACTGATGGATGATGCAGTGCCATACAGTGTAAACACTCCATGCAGAGTTCCCTTACCACTTCTCCCAAGAGTTGAAAAAGAGTTAAAACACATGCTCAACCTGGGGATCATAGAGGAGGTCACCGAACCCACAGAATGGTGTGCACCGATGGTGCCTGCTCCAAAGCGCAACAAGGATGAGGTCAGAGTGTGTGTGGATTTAAAAAGGCTGAACAAGGGAGTAAAGTGGGAGCGCTACATTCTGCCCACACTGGATGATATAACGCCCGAGCTAGGCGGAGCCAAGTTTTCTCCACCCTAGATGCCTCTAGTGGGTTCTGGCAGATCCCATTGGACCCCAGCTGCCAGAAATTAACCACCTTCATAACTCCCATGGGCAGGTTTTGCTTCAAACGCTTGCCATTTGGGATTACATCAGCACCCGAGATCTTCCAGTGGCTGATGAGCACGCTGCTCAAGGGCCTGGAAGGGACTGTCGTCGTAATGGACGACATCCTGGTCTACGGGTCTAATGAGGAAGAACACGACCACCGCCTGGATGCGGTGCTACGCACAATTAAGGCTTCAGGCCTCAAACTAAACAGGGCAAAGTGCCACTTCAGACAGACTGAACTACAGTTCTTTGGACACATAATCAGCGCTGATGGGGTGAAACCGGATAACAACAAAGTGGAGGCCATCACCAAACTGCCCAGCCCTACAAATGTGGAGCAAATTCGTCAGGTGCTAGGTCTGATAAACTATGTGGGCAAATTCCTTCCTGGCCTGTCAACCATGCTGCACCCGCTTACGAGCCTCAAGAGCAGGCATTTAACAAAGCAAAAGCTACGCTAGTGGCAGCACCAGCATTATGTTACTACGATGCAGGCCGGCCAACCGTGGTCAGCGCAGATGCCAGCAGCTATGGCCTGGGCGCTGCCCTGCTACAGGACCACAAGGGAGAGCTACGAGCCGTCAACTTCGGTTCTCACACTCTCACGGATGCGGAAAAAAGATATTCCCAGATTGAGAAAGAGTGCTTGGCATCTGTGTGGGCCTGTGAGCGCTTCGCCCGCTACATCCTGGGGATGGGCAGGGTACGTCTTCAAACAGACCATAAGCCTCTGGTGCCATTAATTAACACATACGACCTGGACAAGACCCCATTGAGGTGTCAGAGGCTGCTCATGCGCCTAATGCGGTTTGATGTCATCGCGGAGCACGTCCCACGTAAACAGCTGGCAGTGGCCGATGCACTCTCAAGGCAACCCCTGGATGGAGACCACAAGTCAGACACTGATAGTCAGGTCAGAGCATATGTGAACACTATGGTGGCTAGCAAGCCAATCAAGTCGCCCAAGCTGGAGGAAATCCGCAGAGCCACACAGAGAACTTCAAAAAGTGATCTCTTTCATCAGAAAAGGGTTGCCACAGAGAATGGCAGAGTTCTCACCCCTGCGAGTATTTCGCACAGCCAGAGCTCACCTTTCTGAATCAGATGGTCTAGTACTGTACCATGATCGCATCGTAATCCCCACAGCACTCAGATCCGATGTTCTAAACCAGCTGCACGAAGGACACCAGGGACTAACCAAATGTCGAGAGCGAGCCAGGTTAACAGTCTGGTGGCCCAGCATTGGGGCCCAGATCACCAAGAAAGTGAGATCATGCAACTTCTGTGCAGAGCAAAAACCCACACAGAGACGTGAACCACTAGTAGTGACTACCCCACCCAGTGGCCCCTGGCAAAGGATCGCAGCTGATCTGTGCGAGCTGGAGGGTAAGAGCTACCTCATCGTAGTGGATTATTTTTCAAGAGACATTGAAATCACTCCTCTCACAACTACTACAAAAGACAGGTTATTGGCAAGCTCAAGCACATGTTTGTGAGATGGGGAATTCCATTAGAACTGGTCAGTGATAACGCCACGCAGTTCACATCGGCTGAGTTCCAGGACTTTAAAGGCAGTATGGTTTCAACCACATAACATCCAGTCCCCATTACCCACAAAGTAATGGGGCCGCTGAGAGAGCTGTTCAAACAGGTAAACACATCCTCAAACAGCCTGATCCCTGCCTAGCTTTAATGTGTTATCGCTCTACACCAAACGCCGCGACTGGAGCGAGCCCCACTCAGCTGATGACAGGACAGCAAATCCGCACCACTGTACCAGCCCTAGAGAAGTCGTTACAGCCACAGCCAGCCAACTGAGACCTCGTCTACCAGAAAGACGCCGCGGCTAAGGAAGCTTACAGGTTCTTCTACAACCGCAGTTGAGCAGTCTCCTCTCCAGTCTCCCCGGAGACTGACCTCTAGGGGCCGCGAGGTCAAACCGCCTCTCAGATTTAGAGACTGATAGAGATATTAGCTTTAAAGTTCTCCTTATTGCATCTGTGTTAGTGTTTGTTCTTAGAGGAACCACAGACGAGAAGAGGACCACATTGAGGGGGGGGGGGGGGTTCATCTCTCTCTCTCTATCTCATAAGGGCAGAATAATCCCTTCCCAGGACTGAGGGTAGTCTACCCCGATGATGTCCAGTGTTCAATTAAGGGGAGGTAATGGGGGAGGATTGTTATGAAAAAAAAAAGTTGTTTTATGCTGTCAAATTGAAACTGATACTGGTTATGCATGTTAATGTTTATTTCAGTTCAGGTACAAGAAGTAAATTTCATTTGTTCCTTATAAAAGGTGAGATGTTGTGAGATAACTTTGTTCATATGAGGCTACCGTAGCCAGCGATTGACTGGACGTAATGATGTTGAACGTGACGGGAAGCGGAAGTTTAAGCAGCAAGCGCACTGTTAGCTATGTGTGTGTTGTGCTCGTAAATAAACGGAGTTACTGGAAACTACTGTCTGCTTCTTTTCGTGACATATAGTAATGAGCATTTGCTATCCCTGAAGTAAATTTTTCCATGAATAAGATGATACAGAAGCAGACAGTGTGGTTAGCTAGCTGGGACGTTCGATCAGAACTTGTTTACAGCCTTAAAATTCAAATCCCTTCATACTATTATGTGAAATGCCATCCATCCATCCATTGTCTTCCGCTTATCCAGGGCCGGGTCGCGGAGGCTGCTGCCTGAGCAGAGACGCCCAGACTTCTCTCTCCCCGGACACTTCCCCTAGCTCCTCCAGGAGGACCCCAAGACGTTCCCAGGCCAGCCGGGTGACATAGTCACTCCAGCGTGTCCTGGGTCTTCCTCGGGGTCTCCTCCCGGTGGGGCATGCCTGGAACACCTCCTGAGGGAGGCGTCCAGGGGGCATCCTGTACAGATGCCCGAGCCACCTCAACTGGCTCCTCTCCATGTGGAGGAGCAGCGGCTCTACTCTGAGCTCCTCCCGCGTGACGGAGCTCCTCACCCTATCTCTAAGGGAGAGCCCCGCGGAGGGAGCTCATTTCGGCCGCTTGTATTCGGGATCTTATTCTTTCGGTCACGACCCAAAGTTCATGACCATAGGTGAGGGTAGGAACGTAGATTGACCGGTAAATCGAGAGCTTCGCCTTTCGGCTCAGCTCTCTCTTCACCACGACGGACCGACACAGCGACCGCATTACTGCGGCCGCAGCACCGATCCGCCTGTCAACCTCACGTTCCATCCTTCCCTCACTCGTGAACAAGACCCCAAGATACTTAAACTCCTCCACTTGAGGCAGGAACTCTCCCCTGACCTGGAGGGAGCAAGCCACCTTTTTCCGGTCGAGAACCATGGCCTCAGATTTGGAGGTGCTGATCCTCATCCCAGCTGCTTCACACTCGGCTGCAAACCGCCCCAGGACATGCTGGAGGTCCTGGCTCGAAGGAGCCAACAAGACCACATCATCTGCAAAGAGCAGGGATGAAATCCAGTGGCTCCCGAACCAGATCCCCTCCGGCCCACGGCTTCGCCTAGAAATCCTGTCCATAAAAATAATGAACAGAACCGGTGACAAAGGGCAGCCCTGCCGGAGTCCAACATGCACCTGGAACAGGTCTGACTTACTGCCGGCAATGCGAACCAAGCTCCTGCCCTGGTCGTACAGGGACCGAACGGCCCTTAGCAGACTACCGAAGTACCTCCCACAGAATGCCACGAGGGACACGGTCAAATGCCTTCTCCAGGTCCACAAAACTGGACTGGTTGGGCAAACTCCCATGAACCCTCAAGCACCCTGCGGAGGGTATAGAGCTGGTCCAGTGTTCTAGGCCAGGACGGAAACCGCATTGTTCCTCCTGAATCTGAGGTTCGACTATCGGCCGAATTCTCCTCTCCAGTACCCTGGAATAGACTTTCCCAGGGAGGCTGAGGAGTGTGATCCCCCAATAGTTGGAACACACCCTCTGGTCCCCCTTTTTGAATAGAGGGACCACCACCCCGGTCTGCCAGTCCAGAGGCCACGCGAATGAATGAATGTGAAATGATCATATAGAAATGGAAATAGGTTTAACTGGCTGTCTTTAGTTTGGGACTGATAGGCTACTGCTAATAAACTAGTTAAAATGTGAGCATTAGCTCACTTGCACACAAAGGTTACTGGTTTGCTGTTTGTTATGCTTGCAGCAATATAGCTTGCCTTCATACTACCTTTTGTTCAATCAAGTCTACTGCTGTTTGCGCAATAGTCAAGAAATGCAATCTATAGTTTTCATGTTCAAGGACACAAAGTTGTGTAGTGTAATATTGATCGATTGGCAGAGAAAAAATATGGTTCAGACAAGAGTGATACTACCAATTTATATATATTATTATGTTTTATGTCATGCTGAGAGACACAAAATATGTAAACTGCATATAATATAAATTAATCAGATAAACTGAATGTGAATCAATAACAAGTTCAGTTACATTTATTCTTTTATCTTATTGAATCTCTAGTGATATGCTACATATCTATTTATGTGTAAAAATAGATTTGAAACAATAATATATATATATATATACATATATTGTAACAAATTTATTTTTGATGAGTGTGTGTGAAAGAGATTTTCTATATCAGCTTGTCAAATTTGTTGCTAATTGCCAGGCAACCATCTGCGCTCATATGAAGTGCATGGTCTGCATACCTTGTATGTAAGTGCTTTAGCCAGCCAAGAGAGAAATCCCAGATGATGGTAATATGTTCTGCGACCGTTGCTTGATGATCCTCAAAAGCAGTCAAAAATAACTGAAACTGCAATTTTACAGTAGTTACAAGCTGCTAAAGTTCAGTTACATTTCTATGCTTTCATTTTGCTACCACTGTTGCCTCTCAGCAGAGAAAACAGTAATCATCACAAAAGGACTCCATAATGAGTAGTTGACTTTTTTGATTCTTATTAGAGTATGATGATGGTTTGTTGTATTTTTGTTCAGATTTATAATCAGTTGACATGAGTTGCTAGTTCGTTATAACAATCAACAACAGTTACAGTTTGCTGTTTGCATTGCTGGACATAGACATTTGTTTCTTTATACTCATGTGTCTAAACCCAACCTGGGTTGTTTGGTGGAAAATGCTAATGTTTAGCATATGTGACCAGCCACGGCAAAACCAGGAACAAGTCGGTCTCGGGGCATTTTGAGTTATCCACAGATTCTGAAAGTGTAGTTTCTAAGCTTTCCAATGATGTGTAACACATGGAAATCGTGTTAGACATGGAAATCATGGAAAATGATCATATTTGACGTAGTTGTGGCATTTGAATGTATGCTTCTCTGAAAATCGTTCACTGAGAAAACTGTCCTGAAAGATTTGCAAATCTCACCTCACCTCACCTGACCAGAAAGGAAACACAATGGTGCTCATTTGCATCTCATTCAGATAAGCCCTCCCCCCTACAGATGTCACTCAGTGATATCTGCTATCTGTTAGCCTGCAGGCACCGTCCAAGTAGGTAGCGCTAATGATTTAGCAACTAGCCTATTGTCTTCAGATAGGCTAGTTGCAAAACCATTAGCATCACAGTCAATTCAAGCAATGCCAACAGGCCCCTTGGCACCTTACTGTTAAATCAGATGCTCACATTACGAGCCAAAAACCTCCCATTACAGCTTTGTTTCGATGTGCATATAATTTTAAAACGACAGTACTGAGCTAGCTTAGCTAGCTAAGCAAAGTAGATAACTTGGATGTTAACGGAAACTCATCCCATAAGAAACTGAAAAGTATTCCTGCAGACTTTGTTGGCTCCGATGAAATAAGAGGTCCGGGCGGACTTTCTTTTCGTCTGGGGGCTTTTTGGTGGATGCAGTAACCTCCGACGTAACTACTTGCTCTCTTCAAGAATCCATCCGTATGCTGTACGTAAGCTCTTGAGAACGTTTGTCGCTACATGAATGTCTTCCAAGGAGAGAGTTCTCCTTTCTTCTTCCGTAGCATTTGCAGTCAAAGTTACGGATTTCCTCCATTTTGCTGTCTTTATCCCGTTGAAATGTAACCGTAGATATAGCGTCTGATATCTTCTGCTCCAACTCCTCCGTTGAGAGGGACACGGGCGCTGTATAATTAGCCATGTGTTTTGCTTCTAACGTGCAGCCGATTTTTTTCCAAAACTACAAATACAAAATGTGTACTTTAACGGCAACCAATACTGTTATCTGAAACATGGAGTGGCTTCATGATCTCAACTTGCATATTCTGCAAAAAAACGAAAATCTCTAATTTTGAAAAAAAAAGAAGCTTATTTCGTCTTTTATGCGAATTCGTCCCAGCCGACTTGTTGCTGGTTTTGACGTGGCGGGTCACATATACTAAAGGCCTGGGGAGCATACGTCAGTCCGACGGCCCAAAAGTCCGACCGCCCATCTCTCCGACTACCCATTAATCCGACTTTTCTAGCCCCATTGGCCCGACTGCCCATTGCTCCGACCAAAATAATCTCTGTATTCCGACCAGGGCTAAATCCGACCATCCAGAATTCCGATTTTGGACCGAACCGACTCTGGGTCAGTTTGGAAAGGTTCGAGGCGAAGGAGATTCACAGTCATGGTTTAAATGTTTGCCTCTTTTTGACCATCAGTGGCCGCGTTTCCCAGATTCGATCGTTCTTAAGGACTTAAAGGAAAACACCACCGCATTTCCATACTGAACTATGTTCTGCTCTGATCTTAGACGAGGTGATACATACCTCCCTCTCCTCTGTGCGTGCACTCAATGGCTCTTGCGCGCACTCCGCGCAGCGCTAATTTGCTAGCATGTAGCTTGTCCAAGTATATTCCTTAGGATCCAAAGGGGGGTGAAGTTAGAAGCGACCAAGCACTTCCACGTTGTCCCTATTTAAATACGGTTACGTGAGTAGTTACACGACCCAAGTTTGGTTACACAAAATGAAACATGCCAATTTTTCTAAGCGGATAACAAGGATAACTATATAGTATGGCGGAATAACAACTGGAAGCACTTCGACGTCGGCGCAGTAATATCATCACTCAAAACATGACGGGACTATATACCTTCTGCTTGTTTTCACAACCCTGTACGATGCACGTTATAACCATGATGTTTGATTGTTCACAAACTATCTTACTACAACCTGATGCTTCCTCAACTGTGCACAAACTACTACAGGTAGTGCAGGCGACGGCGTGCAGGTCACGTAGGTTCTATTGACGGAAGTAAGAGGGGGAGCGGAGTGATGATATTACTGCGCCGACGTCGAAGTGCTTCCAGTTGTTATTCCGCCATACTATATAGTTATCCTTGTTATCCGCTTAGAAAAATTGGCATGTTTAATTTTGTGTAACCAAACTTGGGTCGTGTAACTACTCACGTAACCGTATTTAAATAGGGACAACGTGGAAGTGCTTGGTCGCTTCTAACTTCACCCCCCTTTGGATCCTAAGGACAAGCTACATGCTAGCAAATTAGCGCTGCGCGGAGTGCGCGCAAGAGCCATTGAGTGCACGCACAGAGGAGAGGGAGGTATGTATCACCTTGTCTAAGATCAGAGCAGAACAAAGTTCAGTATGGAAATGCGGTGGTGTTTTCCTTTAAGAAGGGTTCGGCTAAGAAGGAGCGCTAAGATACGGGTGTTTCCCAGACGCGTTCTTAACTGCCTTCTTAGGAGAACCTTAAGATCAAGCCAAAGAAGCTTCTTAAGAAGCTCTTAGTGGGAGCTGTCCACCGCGGTGGTGCTGAAACTGAATCAATGGATGCCAGGTAAATCGATCACCCACCTCTTTATCAGCGCATAAGTCACATACAGCGCCCCGTGGTCCCCCCACACAGGTGCAATTAGGCTACGCATGTATTGTGTGTGTGTGTGTGTGTGTGTGTTTGTACCAACAGCTGTATCCAAGTAGTAATAAAGCCCATTAGCGCATATACCCCCGTGGATATAGGCACACACATGTGAGAATGGAATGAGGGTGCCATCCACCACACCGATCACCCGGGGGATCCCAGCCACTGCGTGGAACCCTTGGTGGACCTGGCGGACATCGTCCCGTGTGGTGGGAATCTTTATGTGGGTCCGGGCATGGCGCAGGAGAATCGGTGTCACAGCTGCCACACTCCGTGACACCGATGCCTTGCTGAGGCCGGTGCCGTCCCCCACCACCTCCAGGAAGCTCCCCACTGTGTAAAAACGCAGCGCAGCCAGGAGCTGCACCTCCGGGCTGAGGGCAAAATTGCAGCGGGTTGCTCTCTGGATGTGTGGAGACAACAGAGTGATCAGCCGTTGGATCTCCGCACGGGGCAGCCGGTACTTTGCCTGGACAGCCCGGTCTGACAGCACGTCCAGTGGGGAGAAGTGCTGATGCACGTATGCATTTATGGAAACCGTCTGGCTTCGCGCACGCCGACGCTGTTGGTTCGCAGCGAGAATGTGCTGTATTGCAGCCATGGACTTTGGCTTTTTCTTTACTTTGTTTTTTTTATGTGTAGTACTATAAACTCATATATGCAGATGTGTGTGGAAAACTTAAACCTGTAATTCAATAAAAAGTTGTTTTTTCTTACTATGAGCCTATGTTTCTTGCGCCAGTGGTCCGCAGCTATGAGCGTATGTCTACATTGAGCATTGTTTTATTATTTTGAAAAGTGGAGGATAAAAATTTCCCTGACGAGGCTTGATCACTGAGCATTTGGTCGCTAAGAAGGCTGTTAAGAGTGGGTCAGCTCGATCTTACATTTCCTTCTTAGTGAAAGATCTTCTTAAGCTAAGAGCGACTATGGGAAACACATCCTTCTTTCACAGCGTTCCTAAGAAGATCTTAGCACTTAAGAGCTTCTTAACGAATCTGGGAAACGCGGCCCTGGGAAACGCGGCCACTGTTGTTTTTGGATTATTCAGTTCGTTAATTTGATGGCTTTTTCGTTATTTTTGAAATGTATTACTATTATGTAATCAAGTGTGTCTGTGTTTTCACCTGCTTTGGGAAATTAAACCGTTAAAAGAACCACACAGTCGCTTTTTTGTGTCTTGGAGGTGCGTTCAAACGCCACAGGCTGCATTGTCGGCATGATGCCTTGACAGATTCACTTATTTACTTAAGGACGATAAGTTTTCTCGCTTTTGCTAATTTTTAATTTATTTGGGACCAGGCGTTTATTTGTTTCAATCACTTAACAGACCAGGCGTTTATTTGGGACCAGGCGTTTATTTGGACCAGGCTTTAATTCCTTCCTCTCAAAAATCCGGGATGAAAATGTCACAAACTTCTCCAGCTTCTCGGTGAATTCTCTGGCATCCTTCTGGTCAATAGTTGTTCGTCTTCTGCAAGTGAAGTTGTTGTGGCGGAGGAAACGATTTATCCAACCAGCACTCGCGGCAAACTCCTCATCTCTGCTGTCACGGTGGCGTACATTTGTTTCATCATCGCCCTGATCATTTTGCGGGACACTCTCTCTCGTGGCGTACCCGTTTGCTGATAACCCATCCCCGCATGTTTATCTCCAGCTCCTCGCTAGCCTTCTTCACCTCCACGGCCTGGCCCTGTTGCTGTCCTCCTCGGACAGACGCTGAAGCTCCGTTTAATTTTTTCGCCAATGTCTCACTCTCTTCTGGTCGACAGAGAAACGTCTAGCGGCTGCTCCTCCTCTGCATATTTTAAGACAGAAAGTTTGAATTTCAAGTCGTACTTTTTTGCTGCACCGGAGCCATGGCGATCATCAGTGTGATATTGACTGACAGAAAGCACAATACGTGAAAAAGGCGAAGAAGAAAAACGTGCAGTGTCAGTGGACACGTCTCCTTGATTTAAACAAATAATAATAATTAGACTCGGCATTTATTTGGAACCGGCGGTTATTTATCAAAATATACACCTGCACCCGGTGTTTAAAGGGAACCCGGCGGTTAATTGAAACCCAGCTATTATTTGGTAATTTACGGTAATTCTTTGTCTATGTCGGCTGCCAATCTGCAGGGGACAGTGCGTGTCATAAGCACGATGACAAAAGTGTACACAAACAGAGAATCAGGTGGCAAAAATAAAAGAAAGTGGCAAATACATAAGCCTCTCTGACCCAGAGCCCTGTTGCGACGCATCGTCATGGAGGCCGATCAGCACCATGGACAGCTCCGCTAACAACCCGGACCTCAGCGCATCATTTGCGCACAACGTGCACCAGTGTTACTGTAATAACACGGGTGGACAATATTTTATTTAAAATTAGCCAAACCATCAGCCATAGGTACTGAAGAAACATAAATATGGACTCGAGGCATTTTGTTTTACTGATCATTAAGTACCCAAATGACTGCATCAATAAATGAGGAAATGATATTCACAGACCCTATTTTAAACAAAAACATGATCATACTAGTAATGGATATTACAATTAACCACTCAGATAACCCAAATTTGTCTTTTCCTTCTATTTTTTTCCTTCTATCTACAACGGTCATATGACCTTCTATGATTTTATTAGCCTTTACAGCAGAGGTGGGGGCTGGGGGTGGGGCCATGAGCATCAGGGCTTAGTCGGTTCAGGGGTCGATCACAGCACCATAAACAGCGCTGTTGTTTTGTTTTTCTTTCAGGACCTCCAATGCACATTAATCACTTAATTTGTATCAAAAAAGGCTATAGGCTATTACAAGTCAAATAAATTGGCCGCGTTTCCCAGATTCGTTAAGAAGCTCTTAAGTGCTAAGATCGTCTTTGGAGCGCTCTTAAGAACGCTGTGAAAGAAGGATGTGTTTCCCAGAGTCGCTCTTAGCTTAAGAAGATCTTTCACTAAGAAGGAAACGTAAGATCGAGCTGACCCACTCTTAACAGCCTTCTTAGCGACGAAATGCTCAGTGATCAAGCCGCGTCAGGGAAATTTATATTCTCCACTTTTCGAAATAATAAACAAACAATGCTCAATGTTGTAATGCGCTAAAAAAAAAAAAAACTTTTCATTGAATTACACGTTTAAGTTTTCCACACACATCTGCATATATGAGTTTATAGTACTAAACATAAAAACACATCAACAACCCTGTGGCATTTCACAGATATCAAGGAAACAGATGTAATTGAACTCAGCTGAACCTCATAGGCTCCACCTGCTACTCTATATAAAGGCGTTGCCAAAGTCCGCGCGTGTGAGAAACCATGGCTGCAATACAGCACATTCTCGCTGCGAACCAACAGCGTCGCCGTGCGCGAAGCCAGACAGTTTATATAAATGCTTACGTGCGTCAGCACTTCTCCCCACTGGACGTGCTGTCAGACCGGGCTGTCCAGGCAAAGTACAGGCTGCCCCGTGCGGAGATCCAACGGCTGATCACTCTGTTGTCTCCACACATCCAGAGAGCAACCCGCTGCAACTTTGCCCTCAGCCCTGAGGTGCAGCTCCTGGCTGCGCTGCGTTTTTACGCAGTGGGGAGCTTCCTGGAGGTGGTGGGGGACGGCACCGGCCTCAGCAAGGCATCGGTGTCACGGAGTGTGGCAGCTGTGACACCGATTCTCCTGCGTCATGCCCGGACCCACATAAAGATGCCCACCACACGACACGAGGTCCGCCAGGTCCACCAAGGGTTCCACGCAGTGGCTAGGATCCCCCGGATGATCGGTGTGGTGGATGGCACCCTCGGTCCAATCCAGAATCCCTCCCTGGTGGATCCATGCTGGAACGGTAGGAAGCACTACGCCCATCTCCTCCGCGGTGAACGCCGGTGCCCGCTTGGTTCGCTTGCTGCTGCTTTCTTCCATTCTCACATGTGTGTGCCTATATCCACCGGGGTATATATGCGCTAATGGGCTTGATTACTACTTGGATAGTACAGCTGTTGGTACAAACACATACACACACACACACACACACGCAATACATGCGTAGCCTAATTGCACCTGTGTGGGGGGACCACGGGGCGCTGTGTGTGACTTATGCGCTGATAAAGAGGTGGGTGATCGATTTACCTGGCATCCATTGATTCAGTTTCAGCACCACCGCGGTGGACAGCTCCCACTAAGAGCTTCTCAAGAAGATCTTTGGCTTGATCTTAAGGTTCTCCTAAGAAGGCAGTTAAGAACGCGTCTGGGAAACAGCCGTATCTTAGCGCTCCTTCTTAGCCGAACCCTTCTTAAGAGCCTTCTTAAGTCCTTAAGAACGATCGAATCTGGGAAACGCGGCCATTATATGTAGCAGCAGTGAGTACCCCTATGGAGTCAGAATGGTACGGCCTTTTTTTCATAACCACATTTTGCGATGATTTGGTGAACAGTGAATGAGACTCCTCCGAATCCAATCAACGACTATTCACTGCGGTCAAGCCAGCCGACACATCGTGAACGACAGTCAAGCCAGCCGACCCAGTTTTTTGCTGTACGTGATAATAGTATCTTTACGGTAATAATGTCTCAGAACTGGTTTCAAAATAAAAGCACTCGTCGAGTGCATAGCGAAAGACTGTCAACGAAAGCAAATACTGTCAACGGAAATGGACGGACGTTGTGATATTTACTTTCAAAATAAAGGCTCAAATAATTGACAATTGTAATCTTAATCTCTTTTATTGGAATTTCTAACAAGGCCATGTTTCCACATTCTAATTTCACTTCAGGGTAATAGTAGACGTACACTGCCTCATATTGCCACCCAGGAAGTTTCAAGTCTTTCCTGTGTCTTTCAAACTAAGGTAAACTTAAGTGTTAAATATGAGACAAATTACATGTGATTTTGGATTCAATTTAAAAGGAAACGCCCTGTTATCACAGACTAATTCCACTTCAGGGTCATAGTATATGACCTGGTAGTGTGACCCAGTAAGTATCAAAACATTCTGATGTATAGTTTCAAAATAAAAGCCCATCAAAGTGTCAAATATGAGACATATTACACATGATTTTGGGTTCAATTTAAAACGAAACGCCCTGTTATCACTGACTAATTCCACTTCAGGGTTATAGTATATGACCCCGTAGTGTGACCCAGTAAGTATCAAGGCATTCTGATGTATAGTTTCAGAATAAAAGCCTGTCAAATATGAGACAAATTACAATTGATTTTGGATTCAATTTAAAAGGAATCGCCCTGTTATCAAGGAATAATTCCACTTCAGAGTTATAGTATATGACCTGGTAGTGTGACCCAGTAAGTATCAAAACATTCTGATGTATAGTTTCAAAATAAAAGCCCATCAAAGTGTCAAATATGAGACTTATTACACATGATTTTGGGTTCAATTTAAAGGGAAACGCCCTGTTATCACTGACTAATTCCACTTCAGGGTTATAGTATATGACCTGGTAGTGTGAACCAGTAAGAATCAAGACATTCTGATGTATAGTTTCAAAATAAAAGCCCATCAAAGTGTCAAATATGAGACTTATTACACATGATTTTGGGTTCAATTTAAAGGGAAACGCCCTGTTATCACTGACTAATTCCACTTCAGGGTTATAGTATATGACCTGGTAGTGTGAACCAGTAAGAATCAAGACATTCTGATGTATAGTTTCAGAGTAAAAGCCTGTCAAATATGAGACAAATTACAATTGATTTTGGATTCAATTTAAAAGGAAACGCCCTGTTATTATTGACTAATTCAACTTCAGGGTTATAGTATAGGACCCTATAGTGTGACACATTTAGTAACAAGGGCAACATGAAGACAGTTCTCCCTCATGTCCATCAGCATTTGGACTTTGCAACCAGAGGCTCAAACACACTAGACAAAGCCTACACATAAATCAAGGCTGCATTCAATGCAGCCCCACCGGCCCCACCTTGGCTCATCAGAACATCTTTCTGTAATGCTAATTCCTGCATAGGCCCCTGCTCACCAGAGGACAACCCACTGTGAAGCAGGTGAGGGTCTGGCCTGAGGGATCTGTGTCAACATTACAGAATCTGTGAGTGCACAGACTGGGACATGTTCAAGAAAGCTGCAACTGAAAACAATCACATCAATGTGAAGGAGTATTCTGAATCTATGTCTGCATACATCCAGAAATGCATGGAGGATGTCTCTGTCATTAAGATCGTCATCACACGGGCAAATCAGAAACCCTGGATGACCAATGAAGTACGTGCAATGCTGAGGGTACGGAATGTAGCGTTCAAGTCTGGGGACGGAGAGGCGCTCAGATCAGCCAGAGCCAACCTGAACCGTGCCATCAGAATAGCAAAGCTTGCCTATGGTCAGAAAATCCAGGGATTCTTCCACGACCCGACGAACACCAGATGCATGTGGCAAGGCATGCAGACCATCACAGACTACAAGGCTGCTCCTTTACCCTGAGGACAACACAGAATTCCTCAACGCACTCAATAACTACTTTGGTCGGTTTGAAGCACTCAACAACACTCCTGCGAGGAAATCCACATCTCACCCAGATGAACAGGCAATCAGACTTGAGACAGCTGAGGTCCGGAGGACGCTGAGAAGAATCAACGCAGGAAAGGCAGCGGGCCCCAATGACATACCGGGACGGGTGCTCAAAGACTGTGCTGACCAGCTGGCTCACGTCCTTACGGACCTTTTGGCACTCACTCCCATCATGATGAAGTGCTTCGAGAGGCTGGTGAAGGACCACATCATCTCCAACCCCCCCCCCCTTTTGATCCGCTCCAGTTTGCTTACCACTCCAAACGCTCCACAGAGGACGCCTTCTCCTCCACACTCCACATGAGCCTGGATCACCTGGAGAAGAACAACACCCACGTGCGTATGCTGTTTCTGGACTTCAGCTCAGCATTCAACATTATCATCAGCATCTGATGAGCAAACTGGCCCCCCTTGGACTCAACACCCCCCTGTGTAACTGGCTGCTGGATTTCCTCACAGACAGACCCCAGTTTGTGCGGGTTGGCAGAAACACCTCAAGCATCATCTCCCTCAGCACCAGTTCCCCCCAGGGCTGCGTCCTGAGCCTACTGCTCTTCACCCTGATGACCCATGACTGCCGTGCCAGGTTCAGTACGAACCACATCATTAAGTATGCAGATGACACGACAGTGGTGGGCCTCATCAGTGACAACAAAAAAACTGGCCTACAGAGAGGGGGTGAAACATCTGGCGGACTGGTGTGACATGAACAATCTAATGCTGAATGTCAACAAAACAAAACAGATCATCGTTGACTTCAGGAAAAATTAGCCAAGTCACAACCCTTCCTCATCAATGATGCCGCAGTGGAGCTGGTCAGCAGCAGCCTGGTCCCTTCACACCTCTGCTCTTGTGAAGAGAGCACAGCAGCGTCTGTATTTTCTGCGTTGGATGAGAATAGCAAACCTCCCCCCTCCCATCCTCACCACCTTCTACAGAGGGACATTAGAGAGCCTCACACTGGAAATGTGAGTGGTGAGGAAAGCGGAGAGAATCATCGGGACAGCACTTCCTGCCCTCCACGACACTGCTCGCAGACGCTGCCTGACCAGGGCCCAGTCGATCACCAAAGACCCCTCCCACCCCCACCATTGACTGTTCGTCCTGCTGCCCTCTGTTAAGAGGTTCAGCAGCATCAAAAGCAGAACAGCCAGATTTCACAACAGCTTCATCTCCCACGCCATTAGACTATTAAACTCCCAATAAAGCCCCTCCCATATATATGACACTAGTCACTTTACATGGACACACTGAACTATATTGTACTAAAAACTGTTACTATCTTGCACTATTTCATTCTGTCTATTCACTGTTACTGTACATCCTGCTGGTACAGATATTTGCACTACTCATATTGTCTATTCACTGTACAATATATCGTGCTGCTACACATAACTCATATTATTATTATTATTATTATTATTACTTACTGGGTCACACTACCAGGTCATATACTATAACTCTGAAGTGGAATTATTCCTTGATAACAGGGCGTTTCCTTTTAAATTGAGCCCAAAATCATGTGTAATATGTGTCATATTTGACACTTTTACAGGCTTTTATTCTGAAACTATACATCAGATTGTCTTGATACTTACTGGGTCACACTACAGGGTCATATACTATAACCCTGAAGTGGAATTAGTCAGTGATAACAGGGCGTTTCCTTTTAAATTGATCCCAAAATCATGTGTAATAATTCTCATATTTGACACTTTGATGGGCTTTTATTCTGAAACTATACATCAGAATGTCTTGATTCTTACTGGTTCACACTACCAGGTCATATACTATAACCCTGAAGTGGAATTAGTCAGTGATAACAGGGCGTTTCCTTTTAAATTGAACCCAAAATCATGTGTAATAAGTCTCATATTTGACACTTTGATGGGCTTTTATTTTGAAACTATACATCAGAATGTTTTGATACTTACTGGGTCACACTACCAGGTCATATACTATAACTCTGAAGTGGAATTATTCCTTGATAACAGGGCGTTTCCTTTTAAATTGAGCCCAAAATCATGTGTAATATGTCTCATATTTGACACTTTGACGGGCTTTTATTCTGAAACTATACATCAGAATGTCTTGATTCTTACTGGTTCACACTACCAGGTCATATACTATAACCCTGAAGTGGAATTAGTCAGTGATAACAGGGCGTTTCCCTTTAAATTGAACCCAAAATCATGTGTAATAAGTCTCATATTTGACACTTTGATGGGCTTTTATTTTGAAACTATACATCAGAATGTTTTGATACTTACTGGGTCACACTACCAGGTCATATACTATAACCCTGCAGTGGAATTATTCCTTGATAACAGGGCGTTTCCTTTTAAATTGAGCCCAAAATCATGTGTAATATGTGTCATATTTGACACTTTTACAGGCTTTTATTCTGAAACTATACATCAGATTGTCTTGATACTTACTGGGTCAGACTACAGGGTCATATACTATAACCCTGAAGTGGAATTAGTCAGTGATAACAGGGCTTTTCCTTTTAAATTGATCCCAAAATCATGTGTAATAAGTCTCATATTTGACACTTTGATGGGCTTTTATTTTGAAACTATACATCAGAATGTTTTGATACTTACTGGGTCACACTACCAGGTCATAAACTTTAACCCTGCAGTGGAATTATTCCTTGATAACAGGGCGTTTCCTTTTAAATTGAGCCCAAAATCATGTGTAATATGTGTCATATTTGACAGTTTTACAGGCTTTTATTCTGAAACTATACATCAGATTGTCCTGATACTTACTGGGTCACACTAGAGGGTCATATACTATAACCCTGAAGTGGAATTAGTCAGTGATAACAGGGCGTTTCCTTTTAAATTGATCCCAAAATCATGTGTAATAAGTCTCATATTTGACACTTTGATGGGCTTTTATTTTGAAACTATACATCAGAATGTTTTGATACTTACTGGGTCACACTACCAGGTCATATACTATAACTCTGAAGTGGAATTATTCCTTGATAACAGGGCGATTCCTTTTAAATTGAATCCAAAATCAAATGTAATTTGTCTCATATTTGACACTTTGACGGGCTTTTATTCTGAAACTATACATCAGAATGTCTTGATACTTACTGGTTCACACTACCAGGTCATATACTATAACTCTGAAGTGGAATTATTCCTTGATAACAGGGCGTTTCCTTTTAAATTGAACCCAAAATCATGTGTAATATGTCTCATATTTAACACTTCAGTTTACCTTAGTTTGAAAGACACAGGAAAGACTTGAAACTTCCTGGGTGGCAATATGAGGCGGTGTACGTCTAGTATTACCCTGAAGTGAAATTTGCATGTGGAAACATGGCCTTGTTAGAAATTTCAATAAAAAAAATGGCTTAAGCTTACAATTGTCAATTATTTGAGCCTTTATTTTGAAAGTACATATCACAACGTCCGTACGTTTCCGTTGACAGTATTTGCTTTCGTTGACAGTCTTTCGCTATGTACCCGACGAATGCTTTTATTTTGAAACCAGTTCTGAGACGATATTACCGTAAAGATACTACAATCACGTACAGCAAAAAACTGGGTCGGCTGGCTTGACTGACGTTCACGATGTGTCGGCTGGCTTGACCGCAGTGACTATTCGGGGTCACCTCTAGTGTTAACAAAAGTCAAAACTAACGGAACAGCCTACCCAGCACCCCTCAAAACAAACTCCAGTATATGGTTATTGTCCCCAGCACTTTTCAAAATAAACTGACGCCCCACTTCTGCAGCCGTCTTGTCTGTGGATTTCACTGAACAAAATGTCATGCAGAGATTATTATTTTATTTTTTTTAACTTTAGTTTCTTTTGGATTTTTGTGCGTATTATGGAGCCGTTTTGGTCCGTGTTTGTAAGTCTTTTTTTTCCTGGATAAAATTTTCTAAAGTTGCAACAGTGTGTGATTGAAATCCACCATGGTCTGCTTACCGTTCAAGGCATCTCCTCCTTCGGATGCCGAGACTTTGTGTTTATTAATTAAGCTTTCACTGACTGTATCACATCTGTGCACATGTCTTAAAAAATAAAAGGAACAGGAGCAGGACCCACGCACTTTTGACTACACTGTGGCGTCGTCAAAATACAGGAGATTAAGGTGATATCTCAGTCTATTCTGCTTCTGGGCCGGATTAGTCGGTCTAATACACTGTCGTAATTACTGGGAGTCGTAACACCGGGCATACTTAGGTCGGGGAAATGGGAGGTCGGACTAATGGACAAAAAAATATAGAAATGTATGGTCGGAGAAATGGGAAGTCAAAATTTTGGGTAGTCGGAGAAATAGAGAGTCGGACTAATGAACGCAAAAATTAAGAAATGTATGGTCGGAGAAATGGGAAGTCGGACAAATGGGAAGTCGGACAGACGCCATGCGCCCTAAAGGCCTGGAGCTAATCTTCCAAACAAGCAGCATCCATCTACAGATCGCCAGTGTGCAATCCACAGTCCATTAACATGTAATATTAATGTTAGCCAACAAAAGTGTTAATATTAAATAATAGAAAATAAAATGAGCACTACAACAAGACTTCTAAATAAGCGTCTGTCATGTGACTACCTTGGAACTACAGTATAGGTGTAATTTTCACACACATTAAGCTCTAAGAAACATTGTTATCTGCACAGGCTGCAATTATCTACCATTTAAATCTACTATCTTCAATGGTAACCCTTGTTGGGGATGTAGCAGGAGCAGATTTGGTTATCAACAGCTTATTATTAATGTCAATATGATTATCGATATTAATAATTATATTTAATATATTATCATGATATAATCATGAATAAACGGGGCACCACCCTGGGATCAGGGAAAAGATAACCTAAAACTGTATTCAGTCTCAATATAAAGGTTTTATACTCACATGCCAAGGATCGTGATCATTGGCATAGAAGCATAAAAACAATCTAACAATTAAAAAGGCGTGAAATTCAAGCACTAGCCTTCACAACCTGCTGTTATCCAGTGACATATACACAACAAGCACAAGAGACCGCTAGTTATAATATAATAAGATTTATTAAAATCAGTAATAATGACCACAATCAATAACACTGCAATTAACAAAGCCTTATTACCTAACTACCTAACACACAAAACTAAGCTAAACAGAAGGAGAGACACACGTGGAGTGTGTGTGTGTGTGTGTGTGTGTGTGTGCGTGCGCATGTGTGCGTGTGCGTGTGTGTAGAGAGAGAGAGAGAGCAAGAGAGAGAGGGAGAGATGGCCGGGTGCGGCCACCAGATGGAGCTATTCCTCACAGCGTTCAGGGGCGGAGCCACTGACGTCCGATGGAGTAGCGAGAGAGGGAGAGAGAGATATGGCTGGGCGCAACCACCAGATGGAGCTATTCCTCACAGCGTTCAGGGGCGGAGCCACTGACGTCAGATGGAGCCACCGGATGTAGCTATGTCCTTAGCGTCCGCCGGGAACAGCTGGCGTAGGACACATGTGGGGCGGCGTATGCGTGCGTGTGTGTGTTAGCGGGACATAAACAAAGAGAGGGGGAGAATGCGCGCGCAATATTCTAAGGCTCAGGAGGCGTGTTGTGACGCTTACTGAGCTCGCGAATATGGCTGAGGTTTAGTCACAAACACTGTTTACAGAAATCAACCAAGCGGCGTGGGTACACGATCAGCATTCAAATACAGCAGCACATAAACAACGGACTCGGCTGTCCGTGATCAGAACTTAAAACACGTTAACAAGAATTACAAGCATATCCTACACTATCAAACTTATGTCTCTGCCCAGACTGATAGCCTCTTACTGGTGTCGTTGCGTAGGTTGCGTCCGTCCTGGCAATGACGGCGTTCGCGGCGGTAGTTTGTGGGCCCCGGCGTCAGCCGGGGACGTGATGAGTCGGCTTAGTCCAGACGAGAGCGGAGCGTGTTTCCTCTCATTGATCAAACTCGAATAAAGAAAACAGTTCGTGTTTCTTTCTTCCGCAGACGGCAATATAATCGCGGCTTGGCGATTTAGTCAGCTTACTTCAGACAGCGTCTGGTAGCTGGAAGGCAGGAACCGGCTTGGTTCCTCTTGTTGCTGCGGTGTGCTGCGGGGGTCGTGTCCACTTCCTGTTGGTGGAGGGGTCGCCTCCCGTGGCAACGTGGTGTTGCGTTGGAAGTAGGAAGAGAGCCAGAGTAAGAGTAAGAAGGCGCTGGTTTATATAGTTCACGGCTGCTGCCGGGGACCCCCTGGGGGGTACCTGTGGTTGTCAGCCAATAGGGCACCAGTTGTGTGACGTTGCACTTCGCACTTAGGTGAGATGTGAAACTAAAATGGCGGTGTAGTTTTTAATCCCCTTTGTCCCTTTGTTCTGACCGCATGTGTAGGCTTTTGTAGGCCATATTGTGTAGTCCTACTAGTGAGGTCCCAACACCCTTATCATCGTGTGTGATTGTTGGTAGTCTCTGCAGCAGCATGATTGGTAAATGAGAGATACATGACAATATCAGAATTCACAAAAGCTGGCAAAAAGAGAGAGGAATAGTTATTTATTGAAACTTATATTTAGTGAGTATTAATGGAATTTGGTATCTGTGTGGTCACTCTCGTGGCTATATTTACACATAGACTGTTATCAATGTTCTGTATATTTTATTCTATAGTACAGTACATGTATAGCATTGTTGGAGTTTTTATATACACCATATGCTATGAGAGTAACTCCAAGAAGCTCCAGATGGCAGCTGGTCATACCATGGTTTTGCAGTCAGTGCCTCATGATACCATTCTCTAAGCAAAAGCAAAATAGTTTTTTTTTTCAGGTGATTATACACATAATGAAAACGTTTATGAATACTATATTCCATTTATTCTAATACATCATCCAAGATGCTACAAGATGCTAGTCTTTAATTTGTATCTTGTTTTTATATGTTATCGCCTTAGTTATTTCATATTAGCTTAGCTAATTCTCATGGACATGTAAGTAACTGTTAAAGGTTGCACAGTCCAGACCTGACCAGTGGTGCAAGTCTGTATCCAAACAATGTGTACTTGTAAAGATAGCTGCTGAAATGAAGTCGTCATATACATTCTCTGACTAACACTCCACGCTTCACATGAACCCACAGTCTGATTGTTTTGTTTTCCTTCTCTGCAGACTGGACAGATGTGAACTGTGGGATTGAGACATGTTTTCAAAAATGCATTGAAGTATTCCTTTGCATTGGGACTAGGGCAATTTGTTGAGGGCTAACTGCAGTGTGAATGACTTAACTGTTACATTTGAAATTACTGTATGAACATGTACAACAGTGACAGTGTACTAATAATGACAGACATCCTTAAGTTTCTGTTTTCCAGTGGTGTCTCTGTAACAAAATAAAGGTTTGATATCAAATCTGTTTCAGTTTGTATTGATTTCATTTTGTTTTCTGTCCCTGGCACCTCTTGTCTTGTTGTGCTTCTACCAATAGTAATTTGTCTTGAGAAGGTACTACTGTCGAAAGGATGGAAATGTTTGAAAAAGAGAAAGTTGTGCAGATTAGAGTGTGGAGTACATCCTCTGTACTCCAGCCTCATCACTCCCCATATACAGTATGATTACATCACGAAGAAGGGAAGTGATGAGTAAGTATCCTATTCCCCCATCCCCCAAAACAGCACAAGATGGGAGCCTGACGTTTCTCATGTAAAATGTGTGGGCCTTGGCACCAGCCGCCGTGTGGCTATTCCCCATGAGCACCTTGGCTAGTGGGACTGCCGAGTGACTGCTATGCTAAGTTGGATTGAGGTTCTCAACCACCTGATATACAACAGTATTGGCAGCCAGGCAGATACAAACATTTTTTAATGCATCAAGGGGTGCAAGTACATGGCTAGGGATCAGTTCAGGGTCCAGTCCTTTTCTGCCTTTATATGCTCCCCTTGGGTAAAATCGTCAGAAAATTCAATATTTTTCCCCCATTTAATTTTTATGCAAATGACTCCCAACTGTACCTCCCACTTAAATCTGGCAATTCCTGGCAGCATCTTTTAGATTGCCTTAAGGAAATTAAAATCTGGATGGCGAATAACTTCCTTCAGTTAAATGACAACAAAACTGAAGTCATTATCTTTGGCCCCTCAAAATCCCAAAATTCCACCCCTGGCAGCCTTGGTCTTCTTACCCCATACGTTTAATTCCATGCAATAAACCTGGTGTTATTTGTATGTTATTATAAAATCTCTGTTGTCAAAACAAATTTTGATCAATTAAAAATGATTGCCAAACTCAAGTCTGTTTTGTCATGCAACGATCTGGAAAAAGTCATCCATGTTTTCATAAATTCATGTTGAGATTAAAGTAACTCCCTCTACTTGTCCAAAATGCAGCAGCTAGACTGCTTACAAACTCCAAACATAAGCACATCATGCCTGTCCTGGCCTTCGTGCACTGGCTTCCAGTCCAGTCTAGATTGAATTATGATCCTGTTGATTGTGTTCAAAGCTCTTCACGGCCTGGCCCCCAACTACATAGCTGTGTTATTCATTCCCATGTAGATCTGTATCGACTTCACTCTAAAAAAGGGAATGATAACATCGTTTGGCCTATCGCCGAGACCATATGTCAAAATAGTCATGCCCATGACCTTTGGAAGCAGAACATCCTGCGCTTGTAAATAGCATGGATTGCTACCGGTTCATCCTCTTTTACAGTGATCGCCTCACCGGACCAGGTAAGACGTTGATCTATTTTCAGAGCTATTAGCACACAGCCACAAGATCGTAACCCATGGGTACAGGCGCCTTTGGGTCCCTGTGGATCAGTGTGGACTGTCTAGTTAACTCCCTTAAGTGCAGATCACGTAAACGTTGGACTGTAAGTTGTCTGTTTGTGCAGTGCGCTTTCCTCAAGTTTTTCCTGCATGTGTAATTACGCGGGCAGTGAGTCGTGCTGAGTTCAAGGGGACAGATGGGGAGATTGACACTGTTTTGCCATGTTTGCCTGATTTTCCTTTGTCTGTATCCCACAGTGAACTGCAGAGTGAATAGAGAGCTGACCGATCTTTGGATGAGCTGTTTGGGTCTGTACTGACACCCCGTGAGGTGAAAAGTGTTGCCAGTGGTTATTTTCTCCAGGATGGTATCTTAATGAGAAAGTGGGTGCCCCATGGGGAGGATTTTGTTGGGGATCCCATCTTTCAAGTGGTAATTCCATCCAAATTTCGTGGTTATGTGTTAAAGTTGGCCCATGATGGGTCAGGGCATCTGGGTGTCCATAAAACCCATGACAGGATTTTGCGCCATTTCTTCTGGCCACGACTTTAAAAGGATGTTTCTTTTCACATTAAGAACTGTAGTACTTGTCAGCTAACTGGGAAGCCAAATCAGGTCATTAAACCAGCTCCACTGCAGCCGATTCCAGCTATCAGTCAGCCATTTGAGTACTTGCTCATTGATTGTGTGGGGCCGCTGCCCAAGGCCCGGTCTGGTTGTACGTATTTGCTGTCGGTTATGTGTCAGAGCACCAGGTACCCAGCAGCTTATCCTTTGCGCACCATCACAGCAAGAGCTGTGGTTAGGGCTCTGACACTGTTTGTTTCTGTTTTTGGCATCCCTAGAGTGATCCAAAGTGACCAGGGATCTAATTTTTCCTCGCACCTGATGGGCCAAGTGTTAAAACTCCTGGGAATTAGACATAACCAGTCTTCAGCTTATCACGCTCAGAGTCAAGGCGCTCTGGAGCGCTTTCATCAGACACTTAAGTCACTTTTGCGGGCGTACTGTACTGAGCTTGATGGGGACTGGGAAGATGGGTCCCCTGGTTGCTTTTAGCTGCACGGGAGGTAGTGCAAGAAAGCACAGGGTTTAGCCCAAATGATTTGGTGTTTGGTCATACTGTACGGGGTCCACTGTCTGTGTGATTCATTCATGGCCCTTATAGGTTGGGATGTTGCTGTTTGGGGGAATGGATGTTGGAACTGGCAGATTGTAAGTATACTGTAATGATTGTGTAGTTCTCATTTTGGTTGGTATTATGTTGTTGTGACGGAGATCCTGTGAGGACCCCTGTCTTATGGGGGGGGGGGGGGTGACGACCCTCCCTGTTCTCTCTCCCTCTTCTGACATCAGCAGGGTCGTTAGCAGGATTGGCACCACCTGGGCTGGGAGAGTCTGGGTGCTTGTAACACTCTCCTGGAGCTCAGTAGCTGGGGGATTCTCCTCCCAGAGACACCTTGTTCGGCTTTTGTTTGGCATTTGGGTTTCTGTACCCCTTTATACAACATTAGACACAACATTACACACACACTTCTCCACTCATGCATTCACCTACACCACTGATCCCATTGACTACACACGCCATGATTAGTTACTTAGTTACTTTTCCTTTAATAAATACTCAGTTAATTGTATCCTGTGTGCATCTCCTTCCTTTGTCATGGCCGTGCGGCCCGGTTTGTGACACTTGCAAGCGATACGAGCGATTTTGATGATGATTTAATATTTATTAATAATTTTTTATTAATTTTTTTTGACTGCCTGGTTTTATCCCGTAAAACAAATCCGCAATCTTTAGCAATATTGGATTCACAGGATGTTTGTATGGGTATAATGTTTTTATGTACATATTTAAAGATAAAACTGACAAATTGTATTTCTTTTTTTTATTTACTTCATTTTTTTATCATTATTTTATATTTATTCATTTTTTTTATTTGGCTTTTTATGCCTGTATTGGACTCACTACAATCAGACTTGGCGCGACAAGCGATTCGAGCGATTTTTATGACTTTAATATTTATTTATTTTTTATTCATTTATTTTGAAGCCTGGGTTTATCATGTCAAACAAATCTGCAATCAGTAGCAATAACGGATTCACAGGATGTTTGTATGAAATATAATACTTTTATATAGATATTCTAAATATAAATCTGACGATAAATTGTATTTATGTTTTCTTTAATTTATTATTTTTTCATTATTTGATATTCATTTATTTTTTTGAATTTGGCTTTTTATGCCTGTTTTTGGACTCACTACAATCAGACTTGGAGCGACAAGCGATAAGAGTGATTTTTATGACTTTTTAATATTTATTATTTATTATGAATTTATTTTGACTGCCTGGTTTTATCTCATCAAACAAATCCGCAATCATTAGCAATATTGGATTCACAGGATGTTTGTATGGGTATAATGCTTTTATGTACATATTTAAAGATAAAACTGGCAAATTGTATTCATTTTTTTATTTAATTCATTTTTTTATCATTATTTTATATTTATTCAATTTTTTTATTTGGCTTTTTATGCCCGTTTTGGACTTACTACACTCAGACTTGGCTTGACAAGCGATACGAGCAATTTTTTATGACTTTTTAATATTTATTCATTATTCTTTATGAATTTAGTTTGACTGCCTGGTTTTATCTCGTCAAACAAATCTGCAATTATTAGCAATATTGGATTTACAGGATGTTTGTATGAGTATAAAGCTTTATTAGGTCATTCCGTGTCTGTTAAAATAATTCTGTGATAATTTAGAACTGGAGGAAGGAGATCGGAGTCAGCTCAAGGTCCAAACAGGGATTTAATCTTGATCAAGAGGAGAATTCACAGAGCAACATGCTGGTCCGTTACAAAGTGAAGACTCAACGTGCTGTGAGATAAACTTAGTATTTATCCATATTTTGTGGGTGTGTTCTCACTCTCAGTTCAAAGGGATGTAAGTCGTAAACTCGGATGTTTATCTAAACCTTGCATGGGTCGAAAACCCCATCTGGGTCATAAACCACACCTAGGTCACAAGGCACACATGGGTTGCAAAACACACACAAATGGCCACAGGCCACAGGTCACAGGTCACATTTACATTCACACCAAACCTTCCCATGTGTAAGTCTTCAGTTCAGATATATCTCATCAAGAAGTACAAAATGTCCATCACATATCCCTCCTGTTTATGCTGATTCTAAGCATAATCATAACATACATTTTGTGAAGTGTGAGAGTGAAAACCCTATCAGGCAGTTCAAAACATTCTTATTATCTATTATCCTTCTAGAAAGGGAAACTCTCTCACGGTCCCGCTGCCCCGGCAACCACCCGCAGGTACTCCATTTGACAAGGCACAGAAATTATATAAAAATATGCATAAATTCAAAAGCATTTTGATTACATTGTTGCCCCCAAAAACAAAACATAAATGTCCTCGCCAAGCTAGTCAACCTATCGGGCTTGGCTACGGACCTATCCCTACCTAGTTAAACTATCCCTTGCACGTAAAAAGAACAAAAGCAATGGGGTCACCTTAAATATGTACAAATGCTGTGAATATTTTTCTCCTAAGTGGCTCTAGTTGGTCAATTCAGAAAACTACAACTTCAATTAGATTTTCTGTAGCCTCATCATAATCAGTGGAATAAACATATAACAGCATTTATCTCTTAGTCCGTAGTGTCCTTATCTTCATCAAAGAGGTTACCATATAAATCATCATCTGTCAGATCAGAAGTAACATTTTCTTGTGCTGCATTCTCATAGTCCCCTCGGTGATCATCGGTGGTGGGGATCCTTTCGTACAGCATAGTTGTTTTAGTCACAGCGGTGCCAATGAGTCTCTGTAACAGTCCTCTCAAACAGGGGATACAACAACATCCACAAACGATTAGAATGGTAATCATTACGGTTACAGATAACATCATAGTTTTTATAGAACCTGCCCATTTTCCAAAAATGTCCTGGAGCCATCCTGTCAGAGGATCATCAAACCAGAGTTTTCAGCTAACTCTGCAGATAGGGAGGTTAATCAATTCAACGCCTTAGTGATGTTGCCATCAGGTGCTGTATTGTTAGGAATAAACGTACAACACATATCTCCAAACATTTTACATACTCCTTTTTCAGCCAACAACATATCTAACGCCATCCTATTCTGCCATGCCATTAAACTAGTCTTATCTAACTGTTGATGTATGCCCCCAATTGCTTCCTTAGTGTAATTTAAAAATCTTTGTTGGTTATAATAGACGTAATTTATCCAATCCACATTTTTATTAACGGTTACCAACCAAGCCAGGAGTGATTCAAACCCTGCAGCAACCTGATTTCTGGCTTTAAACTCATCAGGAACACCTCGAGGAACACCAATTGCATCTATATAAACTCTGTTGTCAAAAGATCCTGCTGGTGCATTTCTCTTAATATGTGAATTATGTGTCGTCACTTTTTCTAATGCCATTGTGTCATATGGTAAAATATATATCGGCATTAATAATTGTACCATAGCACAAGTTCCCTTCCAATCAGTTGGTAATTTTGCTCTGAGTATCTTACCTCCACAGAACCACCATACATCAGCTCTGGCCACGGTTTGATCATTCACTATGTCATCAGTGACATTGCTCTCGCCCTTAATTACATCAATGATGGTTTTACAGGTTGTCAATACTCCTACTGACACAGTACCTCTGCTTCGTGTCAAGCAGGTATAATTCCCGGTGTATGGCGTAAACCAAGGTGGTTTAATCTGTGATGACACTGGGGTGAACAGAAGTTTCAAAGTGGTGCAGTTTGTAGCACTCTCTGATTTGTATAATTCTAGCATGCAACGGAAACCTTTTGGATCATTATCTGGATTAAGGGGAAAAGGCACTGTGCCTAACCCCGGCCTGGCTGCTGCACATGCTAGACAATTGGAAGAGGATAACTTGCTGTTTCGGGCTGTGTGAACGATCCATTGTAGCCATGCATTTGAGTCTGTGAATCCTGTTTCTAGGGCATACGTTTCCTTCATATTTCTTATGTCCATATATTTTACAGGATTATTTTTCATCTAAGTCGGTTTGGTTGGTGTGGCTGTTACAGATGTTGTCTAGATTTCTCGGGCTTGGGGACACTATTATATGGAATATCCCAACCTTGTTTATTCCACTCCCCCATGCTCCCAACACATATGTTCCGTTATCAGTGCGTTTAGGAGTCTTAAGTGTTATTATTACAGGCATGCAATTGTTTGTTTTGCAAATATTTTGTTTTGCAAGTATCTTGATCATTTTCAGTCGTTTTTATTTTTAAGTCAGAATTCGGGTTGTATCCCCAATCCCGTGGTCCTGTATTAGCAATTACCCAACTCCATTTCTTGCACGCACACCCACCTATATGAACAGCTCTACCCAACGCTTTTCTATATGTGCTGCATACCTCCGTGGTGACACAGATATAATTTTCTGTCTCCGGCCAGTGAAAGTGTTGTCCTGAACAGGGGAAAACCTGACATGCATCAATCTGAGCAATGCAATTCATCCCTTCAGTACATTTTATTATCACTACACCTCTACTAGTGTCCCACCTGGATTGTATTCCTATAGCTCTTTCCCTCATTTTATCGTATACCTGGCCTTGTGTCACTATATTTGAAATAAGGAATGCAATTGTGGTCACACATAAAACAGTTATCAAGCATAGTTTTAAGTCCGGCATGGTGAATGTTTCTACTTATCTGACAGTGGTATTTGTGCTCTTTTGCAGTGTGTGAGATGGATCCAAGTCTGCTATGCGGACTGCTGTGGGTGTAGACAGTAACACTTGATAGGGTCCTTCCCAGCGGGGAGCTGACCAATCCCCCGCCTCAGGACTTTGATAAACACCCAATCTCCTGGGTTTATTGGCCCTCCTGTTGGTGCTGGATCTGTAAGAGGAGATACTGTAGAGATAACACTCTTGTTCTTCATTGTTTTTGACACGTAGTCAACGATTGTTTCAGTCAATCTTATCAATCGTATCATCTCCCTTCGTATCTATTAGCGGTACCCTAAATGGCCTTCCATATAATATTTCAAATGGTGATAATCCTGTACTGTTGGGTTGAATGTGTAAGCTTAATGCTACAGCTGGTAGACATGTTACCCAACTTTTCCCTGTTTCTTCCATAGCCTTCCTCAGTTTTGCTTTAATAGTTCCATTGTTTCTTTCCACCAGTCCTGCTGACTGTGGATGATAGCTACAATGGAACCTGAGTTGGATTGAAAATATTTATGATAGCTTTTGTATTACTTGATTCCTAAAATGAGGACCATTATCACAATAAATCTTCTCTGGAAAACCATACCTTGGAGCTATGACTGAAGCTAGAATTTTGGCCACAGTTATTGCATCATTGTTCACTGTTGGTGTAATTTCTACCCATTTGGAGAACATATCCACTATTACTAAACAGTATTTCTTTCCTTCAGCTCTGTTTAATTCAATAAAATCCATACAGATACACTGAAATGGGTAAGTCGCTTCTGGGAATTTACCTGGTTTAGGACGTAGTCTACCTTGAGCATTGTGCTTAGAGCATATCAATCATGAGGCACAACATTTTTTTGTGTAGTTTTGAAATCCATATGTAGTAAAAATGTTCTCTATTGTGGATACCATCCCTCCTGTTGAGACATGGATAATCCCATGACTCAATATTGCAACAAATCTAAATACATTTTTTGGTAGTATAGGCTTTCCGTCGAGGCTCTCCCAAATCCCCGTTTCTGTCTGTGTGGCTCCTTTATTTCGCCACATGTTTTTCTCAGTCTCAGGTGAACTATTTTGCATGTCTCTCAAAATGTCATGATCTATATGTGTAAAGCGTAGTCTCGGTAGTATAAATGTCATCTACATTTTTCTGAGTAGCAGCCGCTCGTTTTGCTTCCTCGTCCGCTTTTTTATTCCCCATTGAAATAATATCTTTACCTGTAGTATGTGCAGCACACTTGCATATTGCAACTTTTCTTGGCAGTTGAACGGCATCCAGTAGCTGCAAAATGAGATCTTTATGTGTAATAGATTTCCCTGTAGATGTTACCATGCCTCTATTTTTCCACTGTTGTGCAAACACGTGAAGTGTCGAGAATGCATACTGGCTATCTGTATATACAGTTATATCTTTATTTCTCCCTATTTTGCACGCCTCTGTAAGTGCAACAAGTTCTGCTGCCTGCGCAGAGAAATGCAACGGTAAGGAGCCTGACTTCAAAACCTTGTCAGATGTTACTACAGCATATCCACTTACATTTGTCCCGTCAGGATTCTTTTTACATGAGCCATCTACAAATATCACAATATCAGCAGCATCAAGTGGTACATCGGTGAGATCTGGTCTTGGTAAAACTGTGCTAATCCATCTGTTTAGTTTGGCAGCAGGGCTGATGGGTTTAATGTAGTGCATCTCTCTAGTGAGATGTGGCTGTGACAGTAGGATGGTCATACAACTAAGATGTCGCGCTGGTGACATAAAAGCTTTTTTGTTCTGCATTAGAAGTGCTGAGACCGCATGTGACACCGTAAGTGTCAGTGGGTGAAATAACACTATAGAAGCAGCTGCCTGTACTGCCTACAAACAAGGTGTCATAGCTTTTGTGATGTTAACGAGTTTTGATGAATAATATGCAATAGGTCTCTGTTTTCCTCCAAATGGTTGTGTTAGAACACTAGTCATAAAACCAGTTCTTGCATCGCAAGAATGAACAAATGGCTTTGAGTAATCAGGGAAAGCTAATACTGCAGAGCTCACTAGAACTTGTTTGAGTCTTACAAAAGCATCATTAGTTTCTTGAGTCCATGTTATTTTGTCTTGAGCTGCCATAGGTTGGTCATATATAGTATTTTGGAGCGGTTGTGCTATTTCAGCATAATTAGCAATCCATTGTCTGCAAAAATTAGTCATAACTAAGAAAGACATCATTTGTCTTTTGGTTGTAGGTTTTGGTGCTTGTAAAATAGCTGTTTTCCTTTTCTCGTCTAGATGTTTACCTGACTGTGAAATATTAAAACCTAAATATTTTACAACCGTTTGCCACAATTGCATTTTTATTTTTGCTGACCTTATGTCCTTGTTCAGCTAAGAACTTTAATAGAGCTCAGGTATCTGTTTTGCAATCTATTTCAGTTTTAGACGCAGATTTCATCCACATATAATAGTATCTGGCTTTTCCACAAGGGTTCAAATTTTGCTAAGTTTGCGGACATGGCCATAGAAAAGATAGTTGGACTTTCACAGTAACCTTGAGGTATTCTTGTGTATGTATATTTTCTATCTTCATGCCTTTACTGTGTTGGAGTGGCAGTCTACTACCGCCTTCATCTTTTCTGATTATTAGGGCCCGAGCGCCGACAACGTCGGGCTGCGAAGCCCTATTGTTATTCAAATGTTTTTTATTATTCTTTCACGGGTTCGACCTGCGTTTTGGGGGCCTGAACATTAAAAAAAACTAACGAAAATTGGAGTGTCTATAGGGCCTGGCGAAAAATTTGAGAATTTGGCGTCGGTCAAGAAAAAGTTGCTCACTAGCGCCACCTAGTGGGAGATTCGCCAGCCCCGTCGCACCGTAAGTCCGATTGACATGAAATTTTGCACACATGTGCAGACAAGTCTCCTCTACAAAAAAGCGACTGGGAGTACAAAAGTCCGCCTGGGAAAATTTTCCGCCATCTTGGATTTTATGAAAAACTGGAAGTTGCGCACCGTTGGTCCGATTTGGACGAAATTTGGTCTATAACCTTTGCCCCAAAAATTACGAACATTTTTATGTGTCTGAGTCATATTACACATCATTTGAAAGCTACGAGTCTCGCGAATCGAAAAAGTACGCCGTTTTAGGCTCACGGAAAACACATCAAAAGCAAACACAGCATGTGTGCAAGGAGTGCACAGAAAAATAACAACAACATGACAGGAGTTCCCTACCTTTCGAGCTGTCTCGAAGTCCATAAAGAACATGTTGCATGCTAATCCTTATATCCAGAGAACGGTAAGAGTCCAACGAACAAAAGTAGCTACTTCGTTTAGTCCCACGAGCACGCGATCTCTGGTAATCATCCATAACACGCCATGTGTTGATGTTGTGAGTTTCTGAACAAAAGATTGTTTATAGCTGTTTATCGCTAGTTATCGCTCTTTGATGACGGACTTTGCTAACTCCGTGTAGCGCTACTTCCTGGTGACAAAACAAGCCCCCTTCGATGATTCTGCGATCCCAATTGGCCAAAAAATCTGTCCATTAAGAGAGCCAGTGAAGCACTGGCTCTCTTAATGGACAGATTTTTCGGCTGACCAACCACGAGAATCCCCAGGCAGAGAGCCTGAAGAGGAGTACATTTTTGACTGACAGGTCTTATAGCCAATGAGTTTACGATTCTAGCGGTATGTTACATAGGGGGAGGGGGCTTGAGGCTGAGAGCGCAGCAGCTCAGAAAGGTCAGACTGTGACCTGCAGATATGATAGTTATGCAGCGTCTCATTACAGAAGGCTGTTATGTAAAGAAACATTAAAAAAATGTTGGTTTTATTAGTAGTAGTTGTAGAACTGGTGAAATAAACAACAAAAAAAAGTAGAATTATATACCTAAAAATACCCATAATCTCATTTGGAACACTTTGTTCCAGATGCAGCTCCGTCTGACATTGCCCTACAACACTGCACTTGCAAAGCTCATTTTTGGGTGTCTTTTTATCTACTTTCTACCAGTTGTTGGTCAGGCTTGTGGCTGTGGCTTCATTCAACTTTTAGGCCTATCTATAACAGCCACAGCGAACTTGTTTCATTAAAAAAGAAAAATAATTTAGGCGAGGCAAAAAAAATGCAATTTCCACTATGTTTGAGCTGCAGTAACTCAGTGTCAGTAACACTTAGAGTAAATCTGACACCTGCAGAAGAAAATTCAAAGGGTTATCTTTCAGGAATGCTCAGCTTTGTGCCCGTAGTCATAAGGGTTCAAAAACAGTAACCATTTTACTTTGGGTATGTCGTTTTCAGCCTTTTCTTCAAAAATAGGACGGCCTTGCAAGAGTTAAAGAACATGCATGTACAGTTTCATCAAAATTGGGTAATGTTTGGCGCTGGCACAAATTTCCAAAAAGTGCCATTTTTGGCCGTTTTTGGCTGTTTTTGGCCTTTCACAGGGGTCGTACAAAATCAAAAACTGACTATACCGTTGATCCCATCGATACCAAAATTGGATATGTTGTTGGAAAGGCCTTAAGGAGCAAAAGTTATCCAAAGATGTCCAGAATATTTAGGGGCGTGGCCACGGCGACGCCTTGACTGCGCTACTATTTTGAACCTTCGCCATTGACATTAAAGCTGTTATAACTTCACCATTTCTACTCCGATCTGCTCCAAAATATTCATGCTTGTTAAGAGCCACGTCCTGAACACAACTGCACTGCAATTTTAACTCACAGGTAGAGCGCCACCTAATGGCGACATGAAATGTGACTGATTTTAAGCCCTTTTTCTGAGCAACAGCCCCCCCTCTAGGTAGAACATAGACGCATGAAATATTTTTTCCTAGATAGCCTATGTGGAGATGTACAAAGCCTCTTGGACCCACCGCCTAAAGTCATGATAAAGTTGGTAAAAAAAAATGTTTTTAGCCAAGTGTGTAAATCAGCCAGGTTTTCACTCAATCCTCACTCAGGACACATAGGGGGGAGAGACACAGGCACACAGCAACCACCAGATGGAGTCAGAGATCTATCAGTGACACATGGAGAACTGTGAATCTCACATGCAGTTGCAGTCTGCCTCACACCAGATCAACAGTCATGCCACTTTTAATTCCTTTTTTTTAATTCCTCTCATTTCAGCCTGGACACAAAGGGAGGAGGAGAGATGGCACACTTCACATGCACCACACAGCTGTCAGTTGAACTCTGCCATAAACATTATAACTTCAGTGTTTCTTCTCTGATCTGCTCCAAACTTTCCACACTTGATAAGAGTTCCTTCCTGAACACATCTGCACTTTGATATTCACTCACAGTCAGAGCGCCACCTACTGGTGACAGGAAATGTCATTGATTTTGTGACTTTTTCCAAGTAAAAGCCATACCTGATTTTTTTAACTAATTCCTCTCATTTCAGCTTGCAAGGAGGACACAGGGGGAGGAGGAGAGATGGCACACTTCACATGCACCACACACAGCTGTCAGTTGAACTCTGCCATAAACATCCAAACTATTATAACTTCAGTGTTTCTTCTCTGATCTGCTCCAAACTTTCCACACTTGATAAGAGTTCCTTCCTGAACACCACTGCACTTTGATATTCACTCACAGTCAGAGCGCCACCTACTGGTGACCGGAAATGTCATTGATTTAGCCACTTTTTCCAGGTTAAAGCCACACCTGATTTTTTTTATAACTAATTTCTGTCATTTCAGCCTGGACACAGAGGGAGGAGGAGAGATGGCACACTTCACATGCACCACACACAGCTGTCAGTTGAACTCTGCCATAAACATCCAAACTATTATAACTTCAGTGTTTCTTCTCTGATCTTCTCCAAACTTTCCACACCTGATAAGAGTTCCTTCCTGAACACATCTGCACGTTGATATTCACTCACAGTCAGAGCGCCACCTACTGGCCACAGGAAATGTCATTGATTTTGTGACTTTTTCCAAGTTAAAGCCACACCTGATTCTTTTTAACTACTTCCTCTCATTTCAGCTTGCAAGGAGGACACAGGGGGAGGAGGAGAGGTCACACTAGGTGGAGGAGGAGAGATGTCAGGAAGGCATGAACATGTGTGTATGTGACAGACAGATGGCTTTGAATGTCAATCGCTTGTGTCTAAACTCGCGCCACAAGGAGGTGGCTGCTGCACAGGTAGGCGGCTGCCACGCGTGTGAATGCAGGCACTCCACGACCGCACGTGACAGACGGATGCCTTTCGGTGTCCATCGCTTGTGTCTCGACTTGCGCCAGGAGAGGCGGCCGCGCCAAGGGCAGCGTCCACGACACAGGCCTGTGACCGCAGGCACTCCACGACCGCATAAGAGCTCGGGCCCGTCACGATACTGCTAGCAGTTTTAATTATTTTTTTTCTACGACTTGTGTCGCTGTTTTGGAGGCCTTATCATATTCAGAAGTTGAAAACAATTTCTGAGCTCATGGGGACTGGTGAAAAATTTGAGATTTTAAAGGTTTCATACTTGGCCACAAAAAACTGGCTCTCTAGCGCCACCTAACGCGTTTTAGACCAAATGTCACACCGTAACTCCAATTGACACAAAATTTTGTACACATGTGCAGGCAAGTGTGCTCTACAAAATTGCCATCGGGACTACTAAAGTCCGCCTACCAAAATTGTCAGCCATTTTGAATTTTCTGAAAAATATGTTTTTGCTATGTTCTCCTGAACCGTAAATCCCATTCTAACCAAAATTGCTGTGGATCATCACTAGACCAATGTGATCAAGTCATATCAAAGGATTTGTAAAATGTCATTAGCCAGAAGTTATTAGCCAATGAACATCAAGAGGGGCGGGACTCTGGAAATCAATACACATAACTCCACAATATTTAACCTAATCATCACGAAACGTGCAGGATATGTTCATATATCTCCCTGAAATATATCCTGAAAGTTTTATTAAAATTGACCACTCGGGGGCGCTACAGTAAATCAGCCATTTTTCAATTGAAAGGTTTGTATTTTAACGAACTCCTCCTACACCGTTGATCCGATTCCTACCAAACTTTGTGAGCCTGTTCTAGAGGCTTTGACGATTAAAAATCATCGAAAGGTCTTGCATAAATCCTACGGGAGCGTAATTACGGCGCCCTGAACATGGATGATTTTCATGCTTCGCCACAATACTCTAAACTGTTATAACTTCAGTGTCCATCGTCCCATCTGGTTCAAACTTCTCACGTTTGATGAGAGTCCCACCCTGAACACGTCTGCACTGCAATATTGATTCACAATTAGAGCGCCACCTATTGGCAACATGAAATGTCATGTTTTTACACTCATATAAGGACATAATTCCACAATATTTAACCGCATCATCACAAAACTTGCAGGATATGTTGACACATCTGCCTTGAACATATCTTGAAAGTTTTATTAAAATTGACCACTCGGGGGCGCTACAGTAAATCAGCCATTTTTCAATTGTAAGCTTTGTATTTTAATGTACTCCTCCTACACCATTGATCCGATTCCTACCAAACTTTGTGAGCCTGTTCTAGAGGCCTCGACGATTAAAAATCATCGAAAGGTCTTACATAAGTCCTACGGGAGCGCAATTACGGCGCCCTGAACATGGACGAATTTCATGCTTCGCCACAATACTCTAAACTGTTATAACTTCAGTGTCCATTGTCCGATCTGGTTCAAACTTCTAACATTTGATGAGAGTCCCATCTTGAACGCGTCTGCACTAGAATTTTTACTGACAATCAGAGCGCCACCTAATGGCGACATGAAATGTCATGTTTTTACACTTGTATAAGATCCCAGTGTCCTGGATCTTTGCACCCCAGTCGAGCGTGATGACTTCAATCATCTGACACAGTGATGGACAGGACGATTCAGGCAAGCGACGACCGGCGCCGTGGCGGTGGCCGGGGATCAACCGCGCCGTGGCGGTGGCAGGGGACGACAGGCGCCAGTCGTGGCGGTGGCCGGTGACGACCCGCGCCGTAGCGGTGGCCGGGGACGACTGGCAACGTGGCGGTGGCCGGGGACGACCCGCCCCGTGGCAGTGGCCAGGCCAGGCGGTCCGACACGTCAGGCGGTCGTAGCACTAACCGAGTTACGTGCCCGTTATCACTGCTCGCAGTTTTAATTTTCAATACGTATTTTTATTTAAACGTTATTTCTATTTTACCGGTCTTTTCATTTCTTTTCCTTTTGAGTACTCTTACCTATGGGTCCCTGACCCTCCCTGACGTCTTTTTGTTTTCGCAGGCCTTTGGGATTAGTTTAATCTTTGTCCTTCCAAAGACAGCTTACCTGGATTTAGGGTCCTGCCCTAAATCTAAGAGAGTCCTGCTCCCCCAAGCCTTGGCTTGATTCCTATTTATTTCCTTTTTCCTATTAGGTCCCTGACCTATTCTAAGAGATCGATCCCCCAAGTTCCCGACTTGGTTTACTTATTAGAAATTTCTTACCCTTTCGATGAGTCCCTGACTCTGTTTGCCTGGCTGGTCCGTCTCCCCTCTGTGGTTGGCCCCGTCACCGCCCCCTCTGTCCAAAACGAGGCTATATGAGCCCCGCGGTGGAGGTCTTTTCAGAGGGTTTCTATTTCCTCTGCCTTGCAAGGTCTTCAGGTCCTCTGGTACGAAGAGAGGGAAAGATATTGGGGCCCCACGTTGGGCGCCAAAGTGTTGTTAAAATAATTCTGCGATTATTTAGAACTGGAGGAAGGAGATCGGAGTCAGCTCAAGGTCCAAACAGGGATTTAATCTTGATCAAGAGGAGAATTCACAGAGCAACATGCTGGTCCGTTACAAAGTGAAGACTCAACGTGCTGTGAGAGAAACTTAGTATTTATCCATCTTTTGTGGGTGTGTTCTCACTCTCAGTTCAAAGGGATGTAAGTCGTAAACTCAGATGTTTATCTAAACCTTGCAAGGGTCAAAAACCCCATCTGGGTCATAAACCACACCTAGGTCACAAGGCACACATGGGTTGCAAAACACACACAAATGGCCACAGGCCACAGGTCACATTTACATTCACACCAAACCTTCTCATGTGTAAGTCTTCAGTTCAGATATCTCTCATCAAGAAGTACAAAATTTCCATCACAGTGTCATTTCATCAAATTTCTGAAAATCTTCCCACCTGACCATCACAGAATTTCTTGAAAAGAATTCTACTACAAAGACATTTGTTAATAGGAAAAATCCAAAATATTAGGTCTCTACTGTCAACAGTCTTCTCATTGAATGAAGGATAGTTTAGACGGTTTCTGGCATCATGCACTGAAAAGCCATTTTTAAACAGCAATATCTGGAAAACTCTCTCTCTGTATCTGTTACTAATAGCCTATCAGGGGTGTAGCTCAATGATAACCTAGTATGGTAGGTACTTAAAATGTGGCTTGTCGAAATGAAATATGCAAATTTGAAGAGGCTGAGCTCCCATTATTGCAGATAAAAGACTTCTATGACTTCTGCCTCTATCTCTGTTGTTAGCCAGAACATTCTACAAAATATGGTCTCTCTCAGATGATTAGTTTCACAGATATAAAGGCTCAAAAATGGAAGTAAACACATCTTTGCCCAACTTCAGAGCCATATTCCAAAAAACTGACAAGAATCAGGTCCAAACATACTTATTTTGAAAGATAATATTCTTGTTTAAAATCATATAAAAAAAATTGGGAGGGTGTTTTGCCTCAATTTGTCGCAGTGATGTTTTTAAATCCTTATATTGGTGGGGTTTTGTGGCCGTTTTTGGTACTGCATGTCCTAATAGCCTACTAGTAAACATCACAGCAGGGCAATTCAATTGTGTTTTTTACCATTTAAAAAAGACTTACATGTGACTAAATGCTACTGATAAATTTAGCCCCACGCCTGGTTCACACCGGCCGTGAAAGCGCCGCAAATAGGCGCGTAGCGGAGCCCGCTTCCTTTCGGCGCCCTTGTTAAGCGATAGTGTAGTTCACACCAGACGCGGAGCACCGCGAATAGGCGCGGTCGTCCAGCGCCGTGAAGCGATCGTTTCGGCGTCTACTCTATTTTTTGCGTGTGCTGCGAGCGAACGCATCAATTCTGGCAGGAAATCACAAAAAGAAACACGAGACAATCCGGTCAATTTTCAAAATAAAAGCAATTTTCAAAATAAAATACCGCGATTGACAACTGCGATCATATTTGTGTATCTAAACTTGCACTGGGAAACAGGAAGAAACAATACATTTAATAAATGTGAAGAGTAGATAAACAAATATGTGTATTTCAACGGTATATCTGCACTACCACTGTCTACTTCCATACACACTCTCTGTGTGTGTGTGTGTCTCTCTCTCTCTCTAATAAAAGAAGTGTACAAACTTCTTGGTTACAGGAACATGGCGTATTAATCGACAGTTTAACAGGATGCATAACGGACTACATTAACTTCTGTGTTGAAAACACTGTACCCACCAGGACTGTACGGTGCTTTGCAAACAGCAAACTCTGGATTAATCCTGACATAAAGGCTCTCCTTAAGGAGAAAAAGAGGGCCTTTAGGTCAGGCAACAAGAAGGAGCTGAAGGCTGTGCAGAAGGAGCTGAGGAAGAAGCCTGAAATCGATCTCAGGGTAGAGGAAACCAGACTCCCAGGCTGCGGGGGTTCAGGCGTGGGTGAACGACCTGAACCTATTCTTCAATAGGTTTGACCAGACACCCATCCCCCCCCCCCCCCCCGGCCCATTCATCTCTGCTGCACCCCACCACCTCTTCCATCCCCCCTGTTTCCTGTCCCATTCTCACCTCTACCTCCCTTTCCACTGCTCTCATGTGGCAGACTCCCCCCACTACCCCCCCTGACATTCACCCACCTCCCCCACCTGACACTCAGCCCCCCTGCTCCAATCTGTCCCTCTCCACTATCCAGGTGAGGAACGAACTGAGGAAGATGAAGGTGAAGAAGGCTACGGGTCCAGATCAGGCCCGGATCAGCTCCAGGCTCCTCAAGTCCTGTGCAGACCCGCTGTGCAGGATTGTGGAGTACATCTTCAACATGAGCCTGAAGCTGGGAAAACTGCCACTGTTGTGGAAAACCTCCTGCGTGGTACCAGTACCAAAGATCCCTCACCCTAAGGACTTCAACAACTACAGACCAGTTGCTCTCACTTCACACCTGATGAAGACCCTGGAGCGGCTGGTCCTCGTCCATCTCCGCCCTCTGGTGGGTCCTTTTGTAGACCCACTCCAGTTTGCCTACCAGCCTGGCATCGGAGTGGACGATGCCATCATCTTCCTCCTGGACAGATCACTGTCCCACCTGGAGAAGCCTGGAAGCACTGTGTGGATAATGTTCTTTGATTTCTCCAGTGCTTTCAACACCATACAGCCTGTACTTCTGGGGGACAAGCTGGAGCTTGCAGGGGTGGATCAACACCTCACGACCTGGATCCTGGATTACCTCACCAACCGGCCACAGTATGTGAGGACTCGGGACTGTGTGTCGGACACAGTCGTCTGCAGTACGGGGGCCCCACAGGGAACAGTCCTGGCCCCTTTTCTGTTCACCCTGTACACTGCAGACTTCTCGCACCAAACACCTCACAGCCATCTACAAAAGTTCTCTGACGACTCTGCTATCGTTGGCCTCATCAGGGACGGGGACGACAGAGCCTACAGAGAACTTATTAACGACTTTGTTGACTGGTGCCAGCGGAACCATCTCCAGCTCAACGCCGGGAAGACCAAAGAGCTGGTGGTGGATTTCCACAGGCACAAACAACCCTGCACACAGGTGAACATCCTAGGAACGGACATTGAGATGGTGACATGTTACAAGTACCTGGGAGTTCACCTGAACAATAAACTGGACTGGTCTCATCACACTGCAGCAACATACAAGAAAGGTCAGAGCAGACTCCATCTGCTGAGGAAACTCAGGTCCTTTGGAGTGCAGGGAGCAATCCTGACAACTTTCTATGACTCTGTGGTGGCATCAGCCATTTTCTATGGTTTAGTCTGCTGGAGCAGCAGCATCTCGGCAGCAGACAGGAAGAGACTTGACAAACTTATCAAGAAGGCCAGCTCCATCCTGGGATGCCCTCTTGACCCAGTGCAGGTGGTGGGAGAGAGCAGGATGATGGACAAGCTGTCATAGCTGCTGGTGAAGGAGTCCCACACCCTGCAGGTCACTATCACCGCACTAGTCAGCTCCTTCAGTGATAGACTGATACACCCCAAGTGTGTGAAAGAGAGGTATCGCAGGTCCTTCCTTCCTGCTGCTGTCAGACTCTACAATAAGCACTGCTCCCAATAGACCTCATTCTGCACTCTATACTTTTTGTAAATTGTATATAAAAACAAAATTCACTGCTGGTAATTTTTGTCCAATATCATGTTTATGCTCCCAATAGACCTCATTCTGCACTCTATACTTTATTGTAAATTGTAAATAAAAACAAAATTCACTGCTGGTAATTTTTTGTACAATATCATGTTTATATGTATATAACAAGTCTACTCTATTTCTATTCTATTTTTTACATTTTTTTTAATTAATATTAGTAATTTTTGCTATTGTTATTATTACTATTATGTTTTTTGTAACATACTGTCCTTTGGCTGCTGTGGCAAACAAATGTCCCCGTTGAGGGACAATAAAGGAATTCTGATTCTGAATGCGAGTTAAACATGGTAAAAGCAGCTTTTAATGTCTTAAACCATGAACAAACATATGATAGCAAAATATTGAAGACTGCACATGCACCCACATGGCCCTGCCAAGAGTTTCTACTGGCCAAGAAGAGAAGACATGTGTAATGTCCAACTGCAGCATTAAATTGCAAGATTTGACATTCCCTCTTTAGAAACTGGGCGCATGTATGCCATCAAAAAAGATGAGCACAACAGAGCAGAGATGTATATTAGACAATTTGTAAAGTGACTGCCAAATAAATGAATGTGACGAAGGAATTGGATCTAAAAGATGAAAAATGTTTCACCCTCATAGTGATGCTCACTATTAGAGACAAACTGTTTTTCAATATCAAGCTTTGGAGACTTTTCTACTGTAATGTAAAATCTTTATGCTTAAGATTATTATTTGATTTGGTTGTGTAATGTATATACTTAAAGTATGACAAAATGTGCAGTCTTCAATTTTATGCTATCATATGTTTGTTCATGGTTTAAGACATTAAAAGCTGCTTTCACCATGTTCAACTCACATTCGAGGACTTATTGCCTCTGTAACTACATCTGTGCTACATTTTAATGTTTTCGTGAGGCTAAATTTATCAGTAGCATTTAGTCACGTGTAAGTCTTTGGCTATTAGAACATGCAGTACCAAAAACGGCCACAAAAGCCCCACCAATATCAGGATTTTAAAAAATCACTGCGACAAAATGACACTCTCCCGATTTTTTTATATGATTTTAACAAGAATTTGATCTTTAAAAAAAGTAAGTTTGGACCTGATACTTCGGCTCTGAAGTTGGGCAAAGATGTGTTTACTTCCATCTCAACATCTGTGAAACTAATCATCTAAGAGAGACCATATTTTGTAGAATGTTTAAGCTAACACCAGAGATAGAGGCAGTAGTGATAGAAGCCCTAACACTAACCCTTATCTGTAAATATGGGAGCTCAACAACAAATTTGCTACTTCATTTCAACAAGCCACATTTTAAGTACCTACCATACTATGTTATCATTAAGCTACACCCCTGATATTTCATGTCTTGAGGCTATTAGTAACAGATATACACTGTAGAAATTTGAAGGCCACAGGTGAGATAGTTTTCCAGATATTGCTGTTTAAAAATGGCTTTTCAGAGTACGATGCCAAAAACCGTCTAAACTACCCTTCATTCAATGATGTTTCATGAGAAAACGATTGACAGTAGAGACCTAATATTTTGGATTTGTCCTATGATCAAGTGTGTCTTTGTACTAGAATTTTTACAGGACATTCTGAGATGGTCAGGTGGGAGGCATTTGATGAAATCACACGGAATGACCCATAGATATTGAAATATTAAACTGACAATTGTATTTTATTTTTTTATCATTATTTTATATTAATTTATATATTTATTTGAATTTGGCTTTTTATGCTTGTTTTGGACTCACTACACTCAGACTTGGCGCGCCTAGCGATACGAGCAATTTATATTTATTTATTTATCATTAGCAATATTGGATTCACAGGATGTTTGTATGACTATAAAGCTTTTATATACATATTTAAATATAAAACTGACAATGAATTCAATTTTCTTTTTTTTTAATCTTTTTAATAGTTATTTTATATTTATTTATTATTTATTTATTTGAATTTGGCTTTTTATGCCTGTTCTGGACTCACTAAAATCAGACTTGGCGCGACAAGCGATACGAGTGATTCTTATGACATTTTAATATTTTTTTATATTTTTATTAATTTATTTTGACTGCCTGGTTTTATCTCATCAAACAAATCCGCAATCATTAGCAATATTGGATTCACAGGATGTTTGTATGAGTATAATGCTTTTAGACAGACAGACAGACAGACAAACATTATTGATCCCAAGCTGGGAAATTAAAGTGTAGCAGCAGCATTAACTAAAGATAAAGAAAACAATAGGTAAAGAAACAACGTATAAAAAGAGCAATATAAAATGTATAAATAGCAGTAAATTAAAGTGCAAATTGAAAGTTAAAAAAAGCAGGTGCAGTGAACAGATAAACATAATAGACTAAGGTGCTTGAGGACTGTATTATTATGAAAGATAATATATAGATATTAATATATAAAACTGACCATAAATTGTATTTATTTTTGTTTTATTTAATTAGGGCCCGAGCGCCGACAACGTCGGGCTGCGAAGCCCTATTGTTTCTGTAATGTTTATTAGGGCCTGAGCGCCGACAACGTCGGGCTGCGAAGCCCTATTGTTATTGCAATGTTTTTTATTATTCTTTCACGCCTTCGACCTGCATTTTGGGGGCCTGAGCATGAAAAAAAACAAAAAATGTTCCGCCATCTTGGATTTTATGAAAAACAGGAAGTTGCGCATTTCTCGGACACTGTTGAAATTTGGTACGCATACTCGTTAGACCTAGCTGGGGGGATGGTCCGAAAAGGTTTTGAAAATATGCATTTAATCAGAAGATATCGGCCAATGAACATCAGAGGGTTGGGCTACCAAAATGCAATTAGCATAACTCTATAACCTTTGCCCCAAAAATTACGAAACTCGAAACCTATGTTGCGATAGCTTCAAAGAACATTCATGTCAAGTTTCATCAAAATTGGGTAATGTTTGGCGCTGCCACAAATTTCCAAAAAGTCAAATTTTTGGCCGTTTTTGGCTGTTTTTGGCCATTCACAGGGGTCGTACAAAATCAAAAACTGACTATACCGTTGATCCGATCAATACCAAAATTTGATAAGTGGTTGGAAAGGCCTTAAGGACAAAAAGTTACTCAAAGATGTCCAGAATATTTAGGGGCGTGGCCACGGCGGCGCCATGACTGCGCTACTATTTTCAACCTTCGCCATAGGGATTAAAGCTCATATAACTTTACTGTTTCTTCTCCGATCTGCTCTAAAATATTCATGCTTGTTAAGAGTCACGTCCTGAACACAACTGCACTGCAATTTTAACTGACAGGTAGAGCGCCACCTAATGGCAACATGAAATGTGACCGATTTTATGCCCTTTTTCTGAGCAACAGCCCCCCCTCTAGGTAGGGCGTACACGCATGAAATATTTTTTCCTAGATAGCCCATGTAGAGGTGTACAAAAAAGCCTCTTGGACCCACCGCCTAAAATCATCATAAAGTAGGTAAAAAAAATATTTTTAGCCAAGTGTGTAATTTAGCCAGGTTTTCACTCAATCTTCACTCAGGGGGGAGAGACATAGGCGCACAGCGACCACCAGGGGGCGTCAGAGATCTATCAGTGACACATGGAGAACTGTGAATCTCACATGCAGTTGCAGTCTGCTTTACACCAGATCAACAGTCATGCCACTTTTAATTCCTTTTTTTTAATTCCTCTCGTTTCAGCCTGGACACAAAGGGAGGAGGAGAGATGGCACACTTCACATGCACCTCACACAGCTGTCAATTGAACTCTGCCATAAACATCAAAACTATTATAACTTCAGTGTTTCTTCTCTGATCACGAGAACATCGTTGCTAGGGCCTTTGAACAGCAAGTTTATTTATAAAAAGAACGAAGACCGGACTATCAATAAAAACGCGGTGATTTGTAGCTTTTGTAAAAAAGAATTCTTTACCGTGAGAGCACTTCGCCAACCCACGCTTGCCGAATTTGGTAAACGAATGAGCAAAGCCACCACAGAAAAACTGACAAACTCAATCACTAAGTGGGTTGCTGCTGATTGCAGTCCTATTTCAATCGTGGAGGACGAGGGCCTCAAGGAGGCGTTTCAGATAGCGTCATCTGACCCACATTTCCAGCTACCTTCGAGAACTACGGTGATGAAAAGAATCCACCAGCTGTACGGTGATGAAAGGAACACAAAAGAAGAAATGTTAGCAGGGGCCTGCCATGTCGCCATAACGGTTCAAGACGTATCCACAAGGTGAGACTGTTACCTATCGGGGTAATTGATTCTTCATAGTTTTCTTGCTCCTGATGAAGGTGTGTGTGTGTGTGTGTGTGTGGTTCAGTGCAACTACTGTATGTACAACATGCTGCTCAAAACTTACAGTCCCCTATGGGACTAATGCAGTTTTTGTTTTATTTTATTGAAAGATGGAATTTGACGCTCTCGATGATCTCACGGTACCTGCGGAACCAGGAGGCTGTGAATGCCACTTTGGCCAGACAGAAGCACAACCTGGCCACACTGACCGACCTAGAGTGTAACAAACTACAGAAGCTGGAGGTCGTTCTTGAACCCTGCAAGTATGTCCCCCTCTCTCACTCACTCACTCACTCACTCACTCACTCACTCAGTCATACACCCACACCACCTCTCTCTCTCTCTCTCTCCCTCCCCCTTTTATACACTCACCTCTCCCTCCCTCCCATACACCACTCTCTCTTTCGCTCTCACACACACACACACACACGTCAATAATGATGTGAGTTCATTAGTAGGGATGTCCCGATCCAGCTTTTTGCACTTCCGATCCGATACCGATATTGTAGCTTTTAGTATCCAAGCACGACATATGAGTGCATATATTGACTTATTTTATCAAGTAAATATAAGTTATAGGTTTACTCAACAGCCTAATAGTTCATAGAAATTCAGGTAGAAATAGGTTAACTCAGAGTTCCACAGCTTATCAAAAACAATCCTCCCCCCACAGGGGGTCCCTTGCTTTGCATTCACACTGCTCCAGCCCAAACGGGCTTTAACCCGTACACACGTCATCACGTCCTAATACTACACACAATATGGCTTGATGCTGTTTTGAAGGAGTACATATATTTATCGACAACACTCGACCTGCATCAGCGCATGTGCGCACGAGCGGATCTGTGCGAGCAGGCAGCGCGGAAGCAGGTCCGGTTCCGGTACCGGTCCCGCTCACACCACGAGTCTGAAGAGTGCAACAGCTTATCAAAATACAGTGTCAACTCCGTGTTTTCAAAGTAGAAAGCGACATCGTGGTGGTTTAACGAGGCGGAACGGCATCAGAACAACATCAAGCGCGATACACGAAGAAGAACATAGCGGGAGCGCGCGGCGAGGATTGTTGTGGCTGCGCGTCTTGCGGAGCAAGTCTACTGTGCTGCGCGGAGGCGCTTCTAATATAAATGTTTATTGATTTATGAATGAATTGATAGGTTGCTTATTTTTGGCATATTTATTATATGGCCTGTACAATGGTAGGGGAAACACTGGACATGCACACAAGTCCGTCTTGTTGTTGTTTAGTGGATGCTGGACAGGTCGCGAGGTGTGCGCTAGGTGTGCTGGAAAACGCGGACCAGACTTTGGGGAAAAACGGAAAAAAAATGGAATGGACTACCTACATCGGTGCGCTGGAAAACACGGGCCGGAGTTTTGGAAAAAAAACTAGATCGGGAGTCCGGATCGGGATTTTCCCGTGCAGGCCGATCCGATATCGATATATATTTTTTGCTAATATCGGCGGCCGATCCGATCCAAATATCAGATCGGGACATCCCTATTCATTAGTGCCATATTTTTGTTCCACTGCAGATATGTGACTGAGCTGCTTGGAGGGGACACCTATGTCTCATGCTCTGTGGTGCTCCCCGCACTCTGCCATCTCAACCGTGTCATGAATCCCACTGATGAAGATCCGGGCTACATGATAAAGTTCAAGGCCACCTTTTCAAAGGACCTAAACCCACGCATGGCCACCATCAACAACAGATGGCTGAAGGTGGCTACAGCCCTTGACCCGCGATTCAAGGACTTGAAGAGCATACATAAGAATTGGAGGAATGAGGTATGTGTGTGACTGATGTTGGGACCTAACCGTTAGGACTACACAATGCGGCCTACAAAGCCTATCGCGGATCGTCGAGTCCGTTTGTTCATGTGCTGCTGTATGTGAATGCTGATCGTGTACCCACGCAGCTGGGTTGATTTCTGTAACAGTGTTTCCGACTAACCTCCGCCATATTCGTGAGCTCAGAAAGCCTCTACTATCAGTTAAAAGACCGGTCTCGCGGAATAAACGCCAGTTCATTCACGCGAGCCCGTGTGATAGCGGCACGGCTTCTGGGCCTCAGAATATCGCTCGCGCATTCTCTCTCTCTTTGTTTGTGTCCCGCTAACACACACACACACATACACGCCGCACACACGTGTCCTAAGCCAGCTGTTCCCGGCGGACGCTAGGGACATAGCTACATCTGGTGGCTACATACGGCTATCTCTCTCTCTCTCTCTCTCTATCTCTCGCTACTCCATCGGACGCCAGTGGCTCCGCCCCTGAAAGCTGCGAGGAATAGTTCCATCTGGTGGCCGCCCATAGCCATCTCTCCCTCTCTCTCTCTCCCGACACGCACGCACACACACGCACACGCACATGCACACGCACACGCACACATACGCACACACACACTCCACGTGTGTCTCTCCCTTTGTTTAAGCTTAGCTTTGTGTGTTAGGTAGTTAGGTAATAAGGCTTTGTTAATTGCAGTGTTATTGATTGTGATCATTATTACTGATTTTAATAAATCTTATTATGTTATAACTAGCGGTCTCTTGTGCTTGTTGTGTATATGTCACTGGATAACAGCAGGTTGTGAAGTGCTTGAATTTCACACCCTTCTTAATTGTTAGATTGTTTTTGTGCTTCCATGCCAATGATCATGATGATTGGCATGTGAGTATAAAACCTTTATATTGAGACTGAATACAGTTTTAGGTTATCTTTTCCCTGATCCCAGGGTGGTGCCCCGTTTATTCATGATTATATCATGATAATATATTAAATATAATTATTAATACCGATAATCATATTGATATTGATAGTTAACTGTTGATAACCAAATCTGCTCCTGCTACAACCCCAACACTGATAAGACTAGTGTTCTGGTTATAAAGTCCTATGCAACAAATACATTTTCCCTCTTTTAAGGTGTGGACCTGGATTGAGGAGATGCTGCGAGGATCAGAAGCGGGACCTGCTGCTCCTCAACCCACAGAGGACGAGCCAGCAGCAAAGAGCCTTCTCCTGCTGTGTTCTTCAGACTCTGACTCAGACAAGGAGGAGCTGGGGCCTCTAGCCCACTACAAAGCTGAGCCGTGCATTGGAATGCATGAGTGTCCACTGGAGTGGTGGGCAGCTCACGCAGGGGCCTATGGACAGCTGTCCTCTCTTGCTCGCAAATACCTGGCTACTCCTGCTACATCTGTGCCATGTGAGAGACTCTTTTCACTTGCAGGTAACATCATGCAAAAGAAGAGGGCAGCCTTACACTCAGACAATGTAAACAAGCTTGTTTATCTGAGCAACTGGCTCAAGAAGGCATAAAGTTGTCTGTTGTCAGATCCTCTAATGTTAGCTTGGGGTGGATTTTTGATTTGAGGAGTTGATACTGTAACCCCAGATCCTCTTTTGGGTTTGAGTTGTTATGCCCCAGATACTGTAGCTTTTTTTAAATTATTTTTGGTAAACAATGTCATGTTCTCCTGACTTGCCTGCTGTGTCAGCAGCAAATGTGGCCTAAGTGATAGGCCAAAAAGAGAAACCCGTTGGCTTCTTGTTATTGATTTTGCCTTATTTAGAGGTGTGTACTACTTTTCATTTTGAATGAGAGTCTGCTTAAGTGCCTATTTGAGACTCGGCCTTATTTTATTTCTGAATTTTATTTATTTTAGTGTATTTGTATTGCATTTGTGAATAATGCACCTGGCCTAATTGGTTTGCTGGGATGTGCTTGACCATTTTCCTTTAAATTTAATTTATGAAACACACTTCACTAATAAAACTGTGGATTTCAAATCGTCGTGTATTCAATTGATTAGTCATGAAATACAATTTTGTAATGTCCTAGAATTCAAATTCTTTATTTGGGTACCTTTTAGCAGATATGAGATTAAAATGCGATTAATTAGATTAATTAATTACAAATCCTGTAATTAATTAGATTTTTTTTTTTAATCGCCTGACAGCCCTAGTTAGAACCAGATCAGACAATGGACACTGAAGTTATAACAGTTAAGAGTATTGTGAAGCATGACATTCGTCCGCACTCGTGGCGCCGTCCTGGCCACGCCCTTTGACTTATGTAAGACCTTTTGATGATTTTTAATTGTTGAGGCATCTAGAACAGTCTCACACAGTTTGGTAGGAATCAGATCAATGGTCTAGGAGGAGTTCGTTAAAATACTGCATACAAAAGGTGAAATATCGGTTAAAATTTCACATGAAATTAAAAATGGCTGACTTCTTGTAGAATTTAGGGTATTGGTCCAAGAGGCTTTTTTGTACATCTCTACATGTTCTATGTACCTACAAAGTTTCATGCGGGTACCTTAAAGCTAAAGGTGATCATTCTCTTAGGAGGTGCGGTAAAAGTGTAAAAACATGATATTTCCAGGTACCATCAGGTGGCGCTCTGACCTCAGGTCAATATTGCAGTGCACACGTGTTCAGGGTGGGACTCTCATCAAACGTGAGAAGTTTGAACCAGATTGGATGATGGACAATGAAGTTATTACGGTTTACATTTTTGTGGCGAAGCATGAAATTCGTCCGTGTTCATGGCGCTGCCCTGGCCATGCCCTTTGACTTATTAGTTTAGTTTAGTTTAGTTTATTTGTTTATTTCGGGCATGTCAGTTAAATCATCATCACACATCATTTTCACATAGTAAAAATACACATGGCTGAAAGGGAAAGCGGGAGAAGCCAAGGCTTATCTGGTCCCGCCCCCATTACACAGGATAAAATCAGAATCATAATCTTTTCTTTTCATTGCATTTTTCATTTGACATAACTTTTCCTTTTCCTAGTGACATTTGACATAACATGTTACAGCAGTAGGTGGTACAGAGAGCTGAAGTCCAGTGCATACAGATTACGTGTGTGTCTGCACACATGTCCATATTGTTCATCACAATAGAGCAACAGTCTCAACATGTAGACAAGGTCCGAGGGAAAAGAGAAGTAAAAAATTAAAAATAGAAAAGTAAAAATAAAGATAAAAAATAAAGTCCAGTGTAGGTACTAGTTTTTGAGATGGTGAGAGATGGTGTGGGAGCCCCCCCCCCTTTTTTTTTATTTATTTTTTTTATGAATCCTCACTGTACTCTGCAGCTTTCGCTGCCCTTGACTTAGCCATTTCCTCCCGGTTATTGGCAACTTCAGCTCGCTTCCGTGACGGGAACTCGCGAAGTGCGGAGAGGTCAGAGCGCATCCCGACCATGGCTGACCGATTGGTCACTATTTCTTCCCGGTTAGTGGCCACTTCAACTCGCACGAGTGCCGTGGAGTCACGAACTGCAGAGATGTCAGAGCCCATCCCGACCACAGTAGACCGAGTGGTGGCGTTGTCCACCCTCACGCTGGTCAGCTCCGTGGCGATCTTTCTCAGTTTCCGATGTAGCATGAAGATTCCACATCCCAAGGCGATCATTCCAGTTGTCATGAACGCGAACACGTACACGTCCTCGACGTCTTCCACATCCAGAGTGGCAAGGCAGATGACTCTCCACTTTCCCCAACCATCCATGATGTAGCCGGACATGAAGGTCCCATCCGGGCACGCAGGTTCACCAGAACCCGCACGCCGTGTTGAGAACACTCTGTCGATAGCATTCAGTGACCAGCTCAGTAACTCCATCGTGAATTGTAGGAGTAACAGTTGCGCTTGGTATTCATACCTCATTTATCTACACATTGTTGATACTCCCTACCACGTACAACTGACATCACACCATACAGTTTCTTCGGTCCAACTTATTGTTTGGGTACAGAATGTTCATTTGTTATGCTCCCATCCCGTCACAACACATGTCTACTGATTCGTGTCTCAGACACTTATCAACTCTCATGCAGTAATCTATACCGGTCAACGGTTGAATATACATACTTCTTCTTAAAGCCACTTAGTGTTTATGTTTTTTTTTACTTCTTCTTCAAACACATTCCATTGTCTAACCCCTGTGACCGATAAGGAAAATGATTTTAACGTAGTTCGTACCTTCCTTTGCCTGAAAATCATGTTCCCTCTAAGATTGTGTCTCTCTCTGTGTATGAAGAGATTTTGTAGGTTCTGAGGGAGAGTTCTGTTATAAGCTTTGTACATCATTTGTGCTGTGCGATAGTTTATTAAATCATATAGTTTGAGTATTTTAGATTCGATAAATAAGTGGTTGGTGTGTGCCCTGTAGTTGGCGTAGTGTAAGATTCTCAAGGCTCTTTTTTGGAGAATTAACAAGGGCTGTGTGGAGCCTTTATATGTGTGTCCCCACACCTCTGCACAGTATTGCAGGTGCGGAGAGACTAGTGTGCAGTATAACAGATGAAGTGCTTTTTGATTTAGGATTTTTTGTACTTTCCAAAGTATAGACACACTCCTGGCCAACTTCCTTTTTAATTGTGCTATGTGTGGCTTCCAACTTAACATATCACTCATAATCACTCCCAGAACCTTATTTTCACGGACCCTCTCAATATTAACTCCGTTTACATGAATGTTGGGATTGTTATTGCAGCCTCTCTTACCGTATAGCATGTATTTAGTTTTACCGAGATTTAGAGATAATTTATTTGTATTAAACCACACTTGAAGTTTGGCCATTTCCTGATTTACTGTTCCCACAAGTTGGTTCAAGTCACTTCCCGAGCAGAAGATATTTGTGTCATCCGCGAATACTATTAATTTCAGAGTATCTGACACTTTACATATATCATTTATGTATAAGATAAACAGCTTTGGACCCAGAACTGACCCCTGTGGGACCCCACAGACTATGTCCAAGTTCATTGATGTGTTATCCCCAATTTTAACATATTGTGATCTCTTGTGTAGATAACTCTTGACCCACTGTAATGTTACACCCCTAAGGCCATATCTCTCCAGTTTAGCCATTAAAATATCATGGTCAACAGTGTCAAATGCTTTTTTCAGGTCTATGAAAATTCCTATGGAATATTGTTTTTGGTCAATAGCGTCAGTGATGATTTCCACAGACTCTGCTAAAGCTTGAGCAGTCGAATGGTTCCTTCTGAAGCCATACTGGCTGTCATATAACAGTTTATGTTTGTTGATGAAGTTATCGAGCCTATTGTTGAATAGCTTCTCTAGGATTTTTGACAATTGTGGCAGTATAGATATTGGTCTGTAATTTGTAAACTCGTGTGTGTCACCGTTCTTAAACAGTGGCACAACCTTGGCAACTTTCATTTTATTAGGAAAAGTCCCAGTTTGAAATGACAGATTGAAAATGTAGGTCTTATGTAAGACCTTTCAATGATTTTGCATCGTTGAGGCCTGTAGAACAGTCTCAGTGAGTTTGGCAGCAATCGGATGAATGCTGTAAGAGGTGTTTGTTAAAACACAATCCCTACAATAGGTAAAATGGGTAAAATGGCCTAAAATGGCTGATTAACTGTAGCGCCCCCGAGTGGTCAATTTTAAAAAGACTTTCAGGACAAGTTCGAGGGACCTATTTCAACATATCCTGAAAGTTTCAAGCAGATTGGACATTGTATTCTGAGTTAAAACAACTTCCTGTACACTGGCAAAAACACCACGCCCTGGCCACGCCCTTTGACTTATGTAAGACCTTTTGATACATTTTCATCATTGAATACTTGAGTACATGATGACCAAGTTTGAGATGAATCTGATAAATCTGCTAGGAAGCGTTCGCTGAAGTATAAAACTTAACACTTTCTATCGGCAGTAGATGGCGCTCTGGAAATGAGTCAATATTGCAGTGCAGACGTCTTCAGGGTGGTACTCTTGACAAACATGTGAAGTTTTGATCATATCAGTCAATGTACATTGAAGTTATAAGTTTAGATTTTTGTGGTCGAAGCATGTTCAGGACGCAACTCTTGTACTTATGTAAGACCTTTCGATGATTTTGGATGGTTGAGGCTTCTAGAACAGTCTCAGCGAGTTTGGCATGAATCGGATCAACGGTGTAAGAGGAGTTCGTTAAAATTGTACTTATTGTAAGTCGCTTTGGACAAAAGCGTCTGCTAAATGACCTAAATGTAAATCTAAATGTAAATGTAAAATACAAAACCTACAATTGGCTAAAATGGCCAAAAATGGCCTAAAATGGCTGATTTACTGTAGCGCCCCCGAGTGGTCAATTTTAATAAAACATTCAGGATATATTCCAGAGAGATATGTCAACATCTCCTGCAAGTTTCATGATGATTGGGATAGAGATTATGGAGTAATGTGTATTGATTTCTAGAGCCCCGCCCCTCCGATATTCATTGGCTTATAACTTCTAAATGCAACGATATTTTACAAAGCCTTTGATAGCACTTGATCAGCTTGGAATACTGATGATCCACAGCAATTTTGGTGAGAATCGGATCTACGGTTTAGGAAAAATTAGCAAAAACATGTTTTTCACAAAATTCAAAATGGCGGAAAATTTCGGTAGAACTTTGGTGCCATACTGTAATTTTTTGTAGAGCACACGGATCTGCATATGTGTGCAAAATTTCAAGTCAATTGGAGTTACGGTGTATGCTGGCCATCCTTCTTTGCGTTAGGTGGCGCTAGCGAGCCACTTTTCTGTGGCCAACTATGAAACCTTTAAAATCATTGAATTTTCGGTGACACACTTGTTTATAGGAAAAATCCAAAATATTAGGTCTCTACTGTCGACAGTTTTGTCATGAAACATCATTGAATGAAGGGTAGTTTAGACGGTTTTTGGCATCATACTCTGAAAAGCCATTTTTAAACAGCAATACCTGGAAAACTATCTCACCTGTGGCCTTCAAAATTTCTACAGTGTATATCTGTTACTAATAGCCTCCAGACATGGAATATCAGGGGTGTAGCTCAATGATAACCTAGTATGGTAGGTACTTAAAATGAAGCTTGTCGAAATGAAGTAGCAAATTTGAAGAGTGAGCTCTCATTTTTGCAGATAAAAGACTTCTATCACTTCTGCCTCTGTCTCTGGTGTTAGCTTAAACATTCTACAAAATATGGTTTCTCTCAGATGATTAGTTTCACGGATATTAAGGCTCAAAATGGAAGTAAACACATCTTTGCCCAACTTCAGAGCCATATTCCAAAAAAAAAAGTATCAGGTCCAGACTTACTTTTTTTGAAAGATCATATTCTTGTTAAAATCATATTAAAAAATCAGGAGGGTGTTTTGCCTCAATTTGTCGCAGTGATTTTTTAAAATCCTGATATTGGTGGGGTTTTTGTGGCCGTTTTTTGGTACTGCATGTCCTAACAGCCTACTAGTAAACATCCCAGCAGGGCAATTCAATTGTGTTTTTTAACCATTTACCAAAGACTTACATGTGACCAAATACTACTGATAAATTTAGCCTTACGAAAACATTAAAATGTAGCACAGTTGTAGCTACAGAGGCAATAAGTCCTTGAATGTGAGTTGAACATGCTGAAAGCAGCTACATTTTGGATTTTTCCTATTAACAAGTGTGTCTTTGTGCTAGAATTTTTACATACTGAGATGGTCAGGTGGGAGGCATTTGATGAAATGACATGACACGGAATGACCCATTACTTCCCTCGTCTCTCTGGTCTGATCCTGGGGGTCCTGAGGGTCCTGGGGTTCCTCTGGGTCTTCTTGCCAATTCGGGTCCAAGTCAGTGCTGAAACCATCAAATGGAATCCTGCATACAAAATTAATGTAAGTAGTTTCAAGGCCAGGTGCATAAAGAATACAAATCATACATTGTGTAGCTGTCCAACTCACCTTTTGATCCTTCAAGTCAAAATAATAATAATAATAATTAAAACTGCGAGCAGTGATAACGGGCCCTGCATGGCACGTAACTTGGTTAGTGCTACGACCGCCTGACGTGTCGGACCGCCTGGCCTGGCCCCCGCCACGGCGCGCATCGTCCCGGCCATTGCCACGCAGCCGGTCGTCCCTTGCCTGAATGGTTGCGTCGATCACCGTATCAGATGATTGAAGTCGTCGCGCACGACTGGGGTGCAAAGTTCCACGACACTGGGAACTGATCCAGCCATATTCTTTCACCCAGAATCTTTGTTTTCCTCAAAATGGGTCGTCATGAACACGCCACAACCTGTGGGGGAAAGAAACACATGATCATATATTGTGAACATTCTAATTTGTTTTTTAACATTTCATACACAACTCTTATGTATTCCTCTAGGAGGAAACAACACATTACAATATCCATGTAAAATTTACACATTGCTATGCGTACATTCCTTCATGTAAATGCCATAAATAGCAGGACACCGCAGGGAATCAAACCCCATCCCAGTAAACCAGGAGTACCATTACCAGTGCCTTTTGCTTTTTGACTATACTTTCCAAGGAAAAGCAAAACCTGCATACGCAACAGCATATAAGTGTAGATATGCAATTATAAGTGTAATTGCATATAATGCTACAATTACATGCTGGTGTAAATGCAGGAAAAGAACCCTAACCAATGTTGCTACCTCACATAGTTAGCCAAATACATTAAACAGCAGCAACAACAGCAACCAATCAAACTAAAGAGATGAAAACTACCATTACATACACAAATACTTACACTTTACTCACCTCATGGCTTTCACCAGATGCACGTCATGTAACACCTGGAAGAAACATTGCAACAAACAGCCGGAACACCTGAGACAAGGAGGAACTGCAAAGCAACTTCATTAGACAATGCAAAGATAAAGAGTCACTGGCCACCACAGCTGACCACATGAGCTAAACCTGTGGACTAAATCTGCACGTCTAAAAGTACAAACTATCCCCTCATGATCACTAAAATAAGTTGGCCTAACCACTGCATCAACTTCATAGTGTGTGGATTTTACATACACATGATCAATCAGAGTTCCTCTCTCAGTTGTGGCTTCAGTGACGAGCTGAGCGTAGCCTTTGTCAGTTAGAAGTTTGCAGATGGATGAGGACCTCAAAATATCCTCATTGAAATCTCCCATGACTGCAATAGTGTTAGCTTTTGGATCTAGCCAATCAATTAACTTGGCTAGATGTTTTTTGAACAAAGTCATGGGATATGATGGAGGTCTGTAGATGATGGCAACCAATATATCATCAGTCAGACACTTGAAAACTAAACATTCCAAATTTACTTGTGGCACTTTGATTATGTCACAGGCCACATTGTCTGCTAGATACACGCCGACTCCTCCATGTTCTTGTCCTTGCAGTGCAACTAAGGCCGGATCGTTGCTGCTATAAGATAAACTGCGAGGAGAACTATGGAAAGTAAATCCATCAATGTCTAAGGTTTGGTTTGGAGGAGAAGCGGGAAGCCATGTTTCTGTAACAGCAATACAGTTAAGCTGCAAATGCTGTGTACAGGATGCCAGATCTGATTTGTGTCGAGATAAACTTTGAACGTTCATCAAGAACACATTGAAAGACGACATCATCATCAAACTTAACAAACACCTTTGGAGGAAAGTTGCTCGTCTCACTATAAACAATGTGGGTTACAGTGCCACAAACTCCATTAACTAAACCATCCCTAACGTCGATGTTCTTACACAACATCACACGCGCATCCTTGCCCAACAACAACTCTTCTGCCAAACAAGTACTGTAAGTTGTTGCATGATGTCCGGTCTTCAACTCCAGTTTCCCTGTTTTACTATTGTTGAAGTAGTCCTGAGCATCTATCTGCACATACTCAGGACACGTGGTGAACAGTTGCTGAACGTTGTGCTCATTTACTTGTCTATTCGTCGGGAATATGTGTAAAGCTGAGCTGACTTTACCGGTTTAACAACGTTTCAAAATTGCAATGTCACTCTCCAACATTGGAGTCTTCTTTGAACGAGTTCTAATTCTGTTCAACAACTGAGCAAAGACCTCATCTTTCTGCCGAACTATTTGTGTCAGTTCCACAACACTAAATAAACTGGACCACAAATCAACACGCGTCTACGTACAACGGTTTCCCTTTGACTGGAGGCAATTGGAAAAAATCTCCAACAGCGATAACGCTGACATTACCAAATGGGGAAAAGTCACCATTCTGTTTGATTTGCCTCAATCTACCGTGAACGTATGACAACAGGTTATGATCTACCATAGATATCTCATCAATGATCAATATCTGGAGATCAACGTATTTAGCACGGAGAGAACTGAGTTTCTCCTCACCCAAAGGCCTGTACGGTAAGCGCACATCCTTTCCAATGCTAAACGTGGTGTGTATCGTTGCTGCATGCAAATTGTATGCAGCAATGCCCGTAGTGTTGTCAGGATGCCGAGACGCTGGTGACAACAACCTCATCGACTCGTACTGAAGAGCCTTTATCAAATGGCTCTTTCCTGTCCCTGCACCGCCTGTGATAAACACATGCAAATGATCAGGATTCTTACCATTGATCTTCTCCAAACACCACTGCCTGACCTGAAAAAATACAGACAGCTGTGTCTCATTCTTTGACCTGATTAAGGCTAACCCATCATTTCTACACGCGACTTTCTAAATGTGCAACCTGTGCCCCAGTCACAGCTAGATCAGGAATAGTTTCCTCCTGCCCTTCATCTACCTGCAGCTCTACGCTCCTGCTCACACTCTAACCTTGCAAGCTCATTCTCTGGACACAGCTCAGCCCACACATCTTCCACTACACCATTTGCATCGATAGATTTCTGAATGTTATCCAATTCGTCTCCTTGAATTTCAAATTTGCCTCTGTTTGCATCCACCACTGATTTGACTGAATTACTTGACCCATCACTAAACCTCACATGAGCGTTCATGTAAAACTGCTCAAATGCCTCAAATGGTTGAGGTTTCAGCTGCACATTTGCACAATAAGGCAAGAACAGCTGCAAAATACTCTGATAAAATGATTCTGTATTTTTTGACTCTGAGAAGCGTGCGTAACGAACAACTGCAGGTTGTGTTCGCGTTCTTCTAGTGACAAAACCACAATCATTTTGTAGCAGAATCCGGGTCTTGGATTTCTCATTTTTACTCAGAATTCGATATTCAGATGCAAATGTTGCCAAACACATTGCATTAAACGTACTATCGTTTGGCCTGTTCTTATACCTGTCAACTAAACTAGTCATCCACATGTCCTCACTACTGACATCGCCGGATGATGCTTTTTGCCTCAACACACTAATAGGCAGACTCATTCTAACAACATTGTCCCCTGTTGGGACAAACACAACCTTCCTAGAACACTCCTTAAGATGCATGTTTGTCAACCTGTAGACTGCTTCCTGAGCACACACATCTCTGTTATGCAGATACACACTGCCAAGTCTTTTCAGTGCCTCCTTTGCACTGACATTACCATGTTTGGAAGCCTCTTTCTGGGCATTCCCCAACAACAATCCCATCTCCCTTTCTGCCTTAGAGATGTAGGAAATGATGTAGACAATACACGCATAAGCATCAACAACATACTGGATATCCATATTGGCATTCCAGCATTTCAACAGACGCTTGCTGTACTGATTTACCCAAACCTCACTAGGCTGCCTTTTCATTACAACATGGGTCTTTCGAGCCAAGCATGTGTATGCAGCTTCAAAAACTTCCTGATTGATACCTAGATGGGTGAACAAATGTTCCACACTCGTATAGGTAACAGTCTCATCTGACAGAGCTTTCTTAATGTCCTTTAAGATGTTAGATGCAAGCTCTCTCTTCTTCTTACTAGAGATTTTCGGAGCCTGCTTCTCACATGTGCACATGCTGTCACGGTCTTTCTGACACTTGCACATAGGCTCATTTTCTATGCTGTGACATATAAATGTCCTGCCAGATGCTGGCCTGGGAAAGTTAAAACGACAAACCGTCTTATGCTTCCTGCAACTCTTAGAATGCCTCTTTGAATGCTGCTGCACAGTTTTCACAATTTCAGACAACTCTTCATCTTGTGAAGTTAGTCAGCATGTCACATATTCATCAATGAACTGAACTACCTCTTCATCTGTGTCCTCAATCTGTGGGGCATTCTCTATCCAAAACAAACAATGCACATGAGGTGAACCTCGTTGCTGGAACTCCACTCGGTAAAAGTAGTCCACAATTTTTTTTTTGGATGCGATGGAGACATGAGTACTTCTCTCAGGAAACGATGCCAGCGGAAGTCAAACATCCTGGCTGCATTGACAGGATTACGTCTCAGCAGGTCACATTTGTCTGCCCACTCTAAATCCTCAGCCGTGTTTGCTCTACCCTCTTGTCTCAAAATGCTGGAGAGAAGATTTTTCCATCGCACGTCGGCAGAAGAAAAGGAGCAGAACCACGTAGGAACACCGAGCTGACGCACACAAGCTATCAGGTCACGCTGGGCTCCTTGCGAGAAGGATGGAGTACCTCTAAAGGCGAGTCCACACCGGACCGAAAATCGGCGTCTTTGAGAGAATCGGTGTCCGTGACATGAGACTACTTGGTGTGGTCGCTCGAATCGGCCCACGTCGGCGTTCATTTCAGCCGATTCAAATGTATAATCCGCCATTCGAGTCGGTCATTCTTTTACCATTCTGATTGGTGGAGGCTAGCAGCTTGACTAGCGAATCAGTGAAGCCCGGAAGTGACGATGGTAAACATACCAGATAAACAGTGGAATCGGGTTACATTTTACATTTTAGATTTTTCCGTTCAGAGAGTAATCACAACTACAGTCTACAACCTCACTCTGCTGACAACAGTGACTGGTGAGGACAGCGTGCTCTGTGTTATGGTCTAGAGAGGACCGGCTACTTCCGGTTTTCGTGTTTTTTGGCCCACAATAGAGATTAGCGCCGCCTGTTGTTTTGGAGACATTACATCTCGCGCAAGCGCGGAACGTATGGCGTCGGCTGTAATTCCGTAGGTGTGAACCGCCCATGTCGTTGTTCGAGTCGGCCATATTAAGTAGCCCGACTTCATTTACCGACGCGAGTCGGGCAGTTCTTCCGGTGTGGACTCGCCTTAATAGGTTTGAGGAATCGATATCCACCATCAAACTCCAACAACTTCTTCAATGATTCTGGGTCTGTCAACAATTTATTTACCAATTGTTTTGTACGACCTTGTCCTTTTCTTAAAGCTATCGACACACCCGAAACAACCTGCTGTACCTCAGACATGTACTGAGCGAAGAATATATATTCCACATTTTTAGCAAATCTGCCGTCAGCATGTAGAATTCGGTAATTAAACTGCTTTAAAAAGCCCAATGCTCACCTAACGTGCATAGCATCAACATACTGAAACTCATAATGCCCTTTATATGTTAGCCTACGCTTAAGCTTAACCGGCAACAGAGACCCTTCCATATTGGAACGGGGCAGCAGATTGTTAGTCTGCACAATGTTAGCAGGAACACACGTCACAGGACCATGTACTCCATTTTGCCCCCCTTTAGGCAATGCTAACACTTTCATAAAGGGAATATGCAAAGCGATCAAATGCTGCTCTAAACTATTCAAACAAGCCAATTCCAGGGGAACCTCTAAACTATTTGTTGCACTTTCAGGTGGAATGACACCCCTTTTTATCTTACGATCACATGTGCAACAAATCCACAGCTGACCGCGTGCTGTACTCGCCCACTGACATGGTACTATACAGTCCTCATTACATGTATGTAAATATTCCTCAGAAATACATGCTTCTGCAACTGAAGCTACTGCCTTTACATTACTATAACTATCTCTTCTACAATTTACAACCTGATGTCTAAACAACAATCTATGGCAGACACAACACACAAACTCTGGTCCATCTTTAACCTTCTCCATAAACTGCTCTCTAACATTAAACTGCTCCGCCCGTTTCTTCTTTTGTTGCCTCTTTACACAGACGGCTGCTATGACACGCTTCTTTCATAAGAAGATTACCATGATACTTCCTTGTACTCATGGCTTTTACATCATTCCTATGCAACACATCTACCTTATATTTCTCTACACTTCGTGTTTTAGCTTTCTGCCGATACAAGACATTGTCCTGATATTTCATTTCCAATCTGAACAATTTTCGCTTTTTCAAATACTTTGAAGGACTACTATTTGAACTAGATCTCTCTTTATTACTCTGTCCTTTCACTACACTATCAACTGGACTCAGTGTTTTACACTCAACTGCTTTTCTTACACTATGCCGCCTAAGATTGTACCCAACAGAACATGACCTACTCTCTTTGCAGTAACCATAACAGCTCTGAGCCTGAGGTTGATGAACACAAACAACGGTCTCATAATGATTACCATTGCAGTTCTCCACATAGATCCCCTGCTCTGACAAACAACTACCCCTGCAACTATATTCTATCGATCGGTCACTGACATATGTGAAGATATTCACACCTAAAACATCTGCTGCTGCCTGGATTTCTATTTCAGTAGCCCAAATACCAACTGTGCACATCTTCGAACCACTAATATAATTTGCCACTGAACAATATCCAGGTCTTAAAACATTGCTATATTGCATTGCATTCTTTTGTAATTGGCTAACAACAGCACGCCTCACGGCTCTGTGGTGCTCTTGTGAGCCACTCACAGCTTGGGAGACTGCTCTAAAGAAACAGTTACCATCAGCTGCAATGTTAACCTTGCTACATGGAGTCCCTAATAAACCAGCATCTGTAGAATCTACTGAATCAAGCTTTTCAAAATGCACTTTTAACTGTGAGCACAAAGCCTGAGCAACCTCTTTACCAAGAGGAGCAAACATCATAGTCTTGACAGTGACATCACTGACAAACTCAACATCTCAATCAACATCTGGTTCAACAAGAGTAACATCAGGGGTTTGTGAAACACAATTACCCACTGACCTCTTGAGCTTAGAAACTCTAACATTGTTGACATCAGGTACACTACTAAAATCCACTGATTCCGCAAAAGCTAACTCAGTGGATGCATCAGCCATGACAGTGTCTCCACATGACACTGTGACTTCAGGTACACTACTAAAATCCACTGATTCCGCAAAAGCTAACTCAGTGGATGCATCAGCCATGACAGTGTCTCCACATGACACTGTTGGACAACTAGAGCTCTGAGACATCTGGACAACACGAACACCAGCTATCTCAAACAACTTCTGCGCTGTACAAAGCGATCCAGCCAAACTGGATATATGATTTTTCAGCTCTTTAAGAGAAGTAAACAACCACGCTTTTACCATTTGCATCTGGCATTCCACTGCCACTACGGGCATGAGAATCCACCACAGCATACTCTCCATTCTGACAAATGACACTACACGTAGTGCCACACACCGTGAGTAAACACGTGTCATACTTGGAAAACATAGTTTCCAAGTATGACAAGCCATTCCAAGTATTTCCAAGCCATGAGAAAGAGTGTGGTACACTTTAGCCTCAACGAGGTCTCCACCTACCACATCGACATCACCAGTGACAAAGTCACCATGGTCAAACTGCTGTCCCTCAACAACTAACTGTTTAGGCAAATCAGGAACACACAATATCTCAGAAGAGCCAGAGATGCCCTTCTTACGCAGAGACAAGTGTCATAAAAAAGATAAAAAAAGAAAAAACTTTTTTTTTCCCATTTTCACTGCATCAACCTTTTCACCAACTTCAGACCTAACCTTAGATATAAAGTTTATTAGTTTTTAATTTTTTTTCTGTTTAAGCCTTTTTCTCACACGAACACAATATTTTCCAAAAATTAGGTACAAAGAGGATTATTTGAGATGAAGTTATTACAGCCTTCACTTGGTCAAAAATTGATAACATCATTGTTTTTGATGCATTATTATTTTTGGAGACAGAGTTTTTTCAAAAAACTTACACCTGTTACTTTCGGGCCCAAATGGGGTCCCTCTCATAAAAGTGTCATAAAAAATTTAAAAAATATATTTTTTTTCACTTTCACTGCATCAACCTTTTCAACAACTTCAGACCTAACAATAGATATAAAGCTTATTATTATTAAGCAAAAATGCCTAATTTTTATGCAAAAAACACAAAATGTGCAATATTTTCCAAAGATTTACAGTCAAAAACTGTCAACATCAAAAACAAGTAAAAGATAACACGTCCACAATAACACTAACATATTATAACACTGACTTCATAAACACTGGACAATTATACAAAACACATGGAAACAATAACATTCTACCACAGCAATATTTATAAACAGAACTCACATAGTTGATTCAAATGTGCCTGGCACACTGCTCACTCCACTGAGACGGCCCTCCTCACAGTGACCGAGTCCCTGTGAGACGCCAGAGCCTCATCCCACTCCTCCGTTCTCATGCTCCTCAATCTATCTGCTGCATTTGACAGTCAACCACCAAATCCTCCTCTCCACCCTGGCTGAACTTGGCATCACTGACTCTGATCTAACCTGGTTCATCATACCTGACAAATCGCACCTTTCAGGTCACATGGAATAGTTCTATGTCCAAACCCTGTTCTCTGGACCCTAACCCTAACCCTCAAGGCTCAGTATTAGGACCCCTTCTGTTCTCACTATACACCAGATCACTAGGCTCTGTAATCACATCACATGGATTCTCCTACCATTGTTACGCAGATGACATCCAGCTGTTCCTCTCTTTTCCCCTTAACCTCTGACACTCACATTGCAACTCGCATCTCGGACTGTCTGGCTGACATCTTTGTCTGGACAACTGTACATCACCTCAAGCTTAACCTGAATAAAACCAAACTCCTCTTCATCCCAGAGAAAGACTGCCCTCACATGGACCTGTCGGTCACTGTATTACCTTCCTCAACTGCGAGGAACCTCGGTGTAATCCTCGATGACCAGCTATCCTGCACCCCCAACATCACTGCTGTGGCCCGATCCTGCAGATTTGCCCCCTACAATATCCGCAGGATTCTGACCTTCCTCACAAAGGATGCAACACAACTCTTGATCCAAGCACTGGTCATCTCCCACCTTGACTACTGCAACTCTCTCCTGGCTGGACTCCCGGCCTCGGAGATTCGCCTCGTCTTCAATCATTTACATTTAGGTCATTTAGCAGACGCTTTTGTCCAAAGCGACTTACAATAAGTACATTTGTCAAAAGAAGGGAACAAAGAAACCACAACGTATCATTGCCGATAAAGTAAGAGCTAAAAATAGAACAAGTGTTAGGTCCTCATTTGAGTAAAGTAGTACTTCAAGAGCAACAGTGCTACGATCAGAGTGCTATAGGTAAGGTTTTTTTTGGGGGGGGGGTTAGTGGGTCATGCTATGTAGAGTCGAGGTGAAGTCTGAACAGGTGAGTCTTGAGCCTTTTTCGGAAGATGGCAAATGACTCTGCTGTCCTGACATTGGTCGGGAGTTCGTTCCACCACTGAGGCGCCAGAACAGAGAACAGTCTGGACTTTGCTGAGCGACATTTGTTTGATTTCAGCGATGGTGGTACCAGCCGGCCAGCTGAAGTAGAGGAGCGAAGTGCTCGCTTCGGGGCATGAGGTTTGACCAGTGTTGTCAAACCTCATGCCCAGTAGTATCCATTGATGGCCCTGAAGGCCAGTGTCATCGTCTTGAATTGGATGCGTGCTGCAACAGGGAGCCAGTGGAGGTCACGGAGGAGGGGGGTCGCATGGGAGAATTTGGGTAGATTGAAGATAAGGCGTGCTGCAGCGTTCTGGATACGCTGCAATGGTTTAATCGCAGAGGCCGGGAGTCCGGCCAGGAGAGAGTTGCAGTAGTCAAGGCGGGAGATGACCAGTGCTTGGACCAAGAGTTGCGTTGCATACTTGGTCACTGACAACAAGTTGAAATTTGGATGGACCGCATAAATCATAAACAAAGTGTTGTCCATGTCTTTAGCTACCAACATGAATCTGCCAAGCTCTCTCATTTTCTGTGAAATGTACTGGTGTCTGGACTTCATATGACCATGTTTAGCATACAGTGATTCACCGTACATGCAAATCAGAGAATCATTCCTGATGTCAAAGGAGACTCCATCCTGTCTCATGTTGTTAATGATGTTCCGACATCCACTTGAGGAAGCAGCAATCGGAAGCAGGCGTGCAGCACCACTTTGTACTCTTCCTCTTTTGTACTTTTTTCATCATCTGTCACACACAATTTTTTACTTCCGCATGTTGACTGATGTTTCCACAACTCCTTTTTAACAAACATCCCGTAACAATATGTACAGGGCAAATAATCTTTGATCGAAACCTTTGAAGAGGGCTGCTTCCACGTAACTAGCTGTCCCCTGCCTTCTTCCATGACTTTCCTGTTGTGCTTAAAATCGCCTTTGTTTCGCAGTTGATCCAAAAGAACCTTGCGTTCTTTGGATCCTACTGGAAAGCTAAAAGCATAAGCTACATCCCTGATGGCCATATGTTTCCTCTCCAAATGCCTCGCCATCGTAGCATTTGCCTGTGCACAGTAAGGACAGTAGTGCTTTTTGTCCCATGATCGTTTGCCATCTTCCCTTTTTGTGCAGGTTTTTATTGTCAAAGTTTTCACTTCATCCTTGTTCGTCTTTTGTTTTTTCTTTTTTCTTTTCACGTAACTTATCAAGTTCTTCTGTTTTTGGATATTGTACTTGCCTTTTTGTTCTTTTGAATCTGTATCCAGACCTTCATCACTGGATGATTGATTAGATGGTGAAGGTTTATCCGGGCTTGTCAGATCCTCATCATCACTGGATGAAGTGTCACCTTGTGCTGGTCTGTACTCCTCATCAGATCCTGACTGGCTGGAAAAAGATTCCGAGGAATCTCTCGCCGACTCCTCATGGAAATTGTCCAACTGTAAGCATAAAGCACAAGTGTCAGAGAAAAAGTCATCACACAACCTATCAATTCTAATTTTAAGTCTTGTAGATTAACTATTTTAGTACTAAATTGGCAATGCGTATTGTAGCAAAACATTGTGCATACTTTTTCATACAGTTTTGATTACATCAACATTGCAATCATTTATATTGTCATCTTGTTGTGTGTAATTTAAGTGTTAAATAATGTCACAAGACTCAGTCCAATGTTGTCTTGTGGCTTGGCATGGATTAACGTTACTTTAGAAGGCATCGGTACAGACCGTGGTAGGGACACACACTCGCCAAACAACCAATGATATATACGTAATTAAGACGGCGAATAATTCTATGTGTTTCTGCTGAGAGCACAATAAATGTCCCACAACAAATGCTTCTATCGTAAAGTTTCAGAAGACACAGACAAGTGAATGAGATAGAGGCAAAGTTTTTCTTTCCTGGTTTGTTGACGTTGGTTTCACAGGCCACACATCTGTGTCACTGTCACCAGTTAATCCAAAAACCAGTTAAAACGACACACTTGTGGGCAAGAGGTCAAGCGGATTGCATTATGTTGGAAACAAGTCCCATTCATAAACTCTTTTAGTTTTCACGTGTACAGCGGACAACTGCCCACTAGGAGCCATTTACTACTGTACTTCTCAGTTGTTTTCTCTCGTTTGTACAGCTTGTATACTACCTAGTAGGGGTGCAGAAAATAATCGATTCAAAGATGCATCGAGATGCTTAATGGGACAATTCTGAATCGATGCAGTAACGTCACATAATCGATTTTTATTGCGTTTCCCGTTTCTGCTGGACAGAAGTTGCAAAGTTCAAGTTGCATTGTAGGTGAAGGACGGACAAGCGAGCGAACACCGTAAAGCCACCATCATAACATGGAGGAACGCAGTAGCGATAGCCGATGCGCGATAAAAAAAAATCCACACAATTTAAAAGCGGATATCTGGAAACATTTCGGATTTTATGAAGTTGCTGGGACGCGACGACAACTGGACAAGACCCATGCTATTTGTAAAACTTGCCACGCTAAAATCAAATACTTGGTAACACCACTAATATGAGGAACCACATTAGCCGATGGCACGCTGAGCTAATGTTAGCCTCTGGTCACAACGGAAAGAAAACTACTGACCCAGCACAGCCAAAGATCGACGAGTCCGTGAGAAATTTGCCATCCAAGTCCGAGAGAGCCCAGAGGATACCTCGGTGTGTAGGAGCTTATAGTGAAGGACTTACGGCTTTATAGCGTCGTCATTAACGTGAATGAGGAATTAAAATTAAAACACGTTGGTAGGCTTGGCCTATAATTATATTTTTCTTTACAACTTAATGTAACAAAACATGTGAAATTTGTTAACATCTGAATTTAAAAGCAGCTTTCTAAATAAAGAGTTCATATTTATCTGACTGTTTTAATTGATGAAAAAGCCATGTGTGGTAATATAGAAAATTGAGGATGAAATGCATCTCGATGCATCAAGAAGATGCATCGAGAATCGAATCGCATCGTAGACTGGTGAATCGTAATCGAATCGAATCGTGGGGCAGTGAAGATGCACACCTCTACTAGCTAGCTTCACTGGGTTAAACCTGAACTGCGGTACCGTAAACAGGAAATGTCTTGCATCATGGTGACACCCACTATGAGCGTTCGGAAAGGGGTGGATTAAAAACTCAACCCAATCACCCCTGCACTATTTTATTAAAGGAGAAATACGGTCATTTTTGACCCCATTTCCGTTGTCCCCAGGGTCATCCCGACTTATTAGAAGCAAAAAACCAGACAAAAATTGACGTTGCCTAGCCCGAGATCTGTACCTGCCTGGCAGCCTTCCAAACTCGCTCCAATGCTCACCCATTGGGGCAACTTTTATCTGCTTTTCTGTGCCTCAGAAAACAATTCCAAGACCTATGCAACACAGGTTGGGTCCGTACGAGACACCACGGCGCTCGTTTAGCTCAAATAGTGTGGCAAAACAACATAAATATGAGTGTTTTTGCATGGAGTTACTCACCTCAAATCACCCTGTAGACATTAGCAGTCGATAGCCGAGCCCCTGTCGTCCCTCCCAGTCACTGCAGAAACGAAAACGTTTTCCACGTAGTTTTGATTTTGTATCCATAAAGAAACGACCGAGCTGTGCAGTCGTCATGTCCGTAATAAATCCATGAAGCTGTTATATCCGTATGACTATGTTACAACATAGCAACGACTGCTTACAGCTAAACAGTAGCCGGTAGCCGGACTGAACATGCTGATACTGATTTCAATTACATTAGTCATAAACCAATATGCTGCAAAATTAAGACTGGCATATGGTGATGAAAAGGCAGGGGATCATCACAGCAGTCACAGTCTATCCAATAGTTGACATATTTCAGTCTGAACCAAAGCTGTGGATCAACCGACTGTCACTGCCATGCTGCTAACTAAAAACAGTCTAAACTGAGGAGCAAAAAGCAGAAAGTCACATTAGCTTTGTTTTGTAAGCAAAGCCAACAACTTAGCTAACTGAAACCCTCTGAAATCTCACTTCCACCTTCACATAAACATATCAGCTGTTCACTGGGTTCTGTGATTCAGTGGGTATTTTTGTTCTTCTGGGAATTTGCTTCCACGGTTTGATTTTGCTTTTTGATTTCCCTGCCATGCCTGTGTCACCTTGCCTCTCCATGTCTCCTTTCTGAACATTTGAACAGTGCAGCACCAAGTAAGTAATGACAAGCAGCTAAAAACAAGGTGACAAAGATATTTACGCCCCTCGTGGGAATAATTCAGTAACAGTAGAAAATAGTAATAGATATAGTTCTGATTTTGGAGAGAACATAGTTCAGCAGACAAACAGGAGATCTGACTCAGCAGTCCATAGGCTAACTCTTATTACAGAATGTTCTGCTGTTTTGTTTCAACAATATTTGACTGAAAAAAAGTGCTAGCAAGCTGCTGAAATTCAGCTGTGGTGTTCTGTCGGGTGATAAAGTGACATCAACCAGCTGTGAGTATGAAAAACTATAAGTCATGTGTCTAACTTGTTAAGCTATGAGTAGTCTGCTAGCTGCTAGGCTAAGTTTTGGTATCTGAAATATCATAGGCTTAAGCAAATCATGATGGCTAGCACAAAACAATTGTTTTGTCACCTTTGCACTCTTGTGAAACATTAGAACTGTCATGCTCATAAAGTGAAGCAGATCCTTCCAAGTTATTGTTACAGAATTATTAGGTGTGCACTTGTACTAGGTATGTTATTCTGCTACTAAGCTAATATTTCTCAGGTGCTTATTTCACTTTAATGTCACCAAAAGGTAATTTATTCAGATATAACCGGGGGACAGTTTAGTGACTTGTAACTCCCAAAATCTCCCTGTTTCCTTCCAAACCTCATCATTTTTGATGATAAAAATGCTGCTCTGGATCGTATAAAAAAAATGTTGCTTCTCAACCTGGTTAATTAGTCTCTTATCTAACCTGTTTGCTGCTTTGATTAGGGGAAAAAGAAACAAGAAGGTCCTCAGAGTCAGTTTTAGCCAAAGAAAATAGTTTTTGAGGTAGAGAAGGTGTGAAACTCCACCACAATATAACCAGGATAAGTCATTTTTCAAACAGGAGACACGTTGCTCTACCTGGTCACTGACATATGGAGCAGGAAGACGCTCTTATTATAACAACCTGAAACAATAAGCTGTTTGCATTGCTTCCAATCAGGGAGAACTCCTAGCTTTGACAGCTGTGCTCTTAAATGTTGCTATGGTTACAAGTTGGGTAGCAGACTAATTTTAAGGATCAAACTTGAGTTGAACTATGTCAATGCCTGCCAGTCAGAAAAGTGTGTTCACCCAGACCATGGTATTTCTGTCATTAACTTTAATTGGTGTATTCTAGGAGTCTTAGTGTCAGACTTGGGGCGGATAAATAGGACTCAGATGCAGGTTGGCAACAGTAATGATTTCTCTGACGGTAAGCGCTTTGCGTCATTTCCTGTTTCTCTGTGATAGTCGCTACAGGCTGTGTTTTTCTCTCTAGCCTAACTCTGTTAATTTAACGTAGTTTCCCTGTTCAGCGGCTTACTACCGCCAAGTTTAAACTAAGCACACGCTATCCCTGCTTCAGCAGACACATCGCTCACTCTCTGAGTTGCCTCGCTAAATTTGCTATTGTTTACGCGCTCTCTGCTAGCTACTTTAGCGCAACAGCTAGCCTAGCGGCTACGATGGCTTCTCTCTTTCCCTGTCCTCCTTCTCTTCTCTCCTGCCCGGTGTGTCTGATGTTTAGCTACTACTCTGCCTCCTTTACTGATAACGGTACATGTAATAAATGTAGTTCACTTTTTGCTTTGGAGGCGAGGATAAATGATTTGGAAGCGCGGTTCCGCACCAACAATCCTCCGTCGGCTGCCGCTGTAACCAGCCAGCTGACGCTAGCTGTACACGGTGCGGAACGACATAGCGTAGCAGCTAGCCGTCCCTCGGCAAACCCCGAGCAGCCGGGAGGCTGAGTGAATGTCCGAAGGAGGCATAGTTCTAAACCGAAGCCCACGGTTAACCACCATGTTCACGTGTCCAATCGATTTTCCCCACTCAGCGACACACCCGCTGAGAAGCCAACTCTGGTCATTGGTAGCTCCATAGTGAGACACGTGAAAATAGCGACACCAGCGACCATAGTCAAATGTGTCCCAGGGGCCAGAGCGGGCGACATCGAAGCTCAATTGAAACTGCTGGCTAAGGATAAACGTAAATACAGTAAGATTGTTATTGACGTCGGCGTTAATGACACCCGATTACGGCAATTGGAGGTCACTAAAATTAATGTTGGCTCGGTGTGCGAATATGCAAAAACGATGTTGGACTCCGTAGTTTTCTCTGGTCCCCTGCCAAACTTTACTAGTGATGACATGTATAGCCGCATGTCATCTTTCCACCGCTGGCTGTCGAGGTGGTGTCCAGATAACGATGTGGGCTTCGTTAATAATTGGCAGCCTTTCTGGGGAAAACCTGGTCTGATCAGGAGAGATGGCATCCACCCCACTTTGGATGGAGCTGCTCTCCTATCTAGAAACATCGCTGATCTCATTGGTAGTCCTAGAACATGACAAACCAGTGTTGAGACCAGGAAGCAGAGTTGCAGTCTTACACACTTCTCTGCGCCTCCTTTAGAGCAGTCACCCACCCAAAACCAAAACCACATAAGAACGGTGTCTGTCCCCCGACCAACCAAATTTATTAGGTCAAACAGAAGAGAGATTTCACATGAAAACCTAATAAAAATTAGCACTTCCGATGTAGTAAAACAAAATAAGAGAATTAAATGTGGACTCTTAAACATTAGATCTCTCTCATCCAAAGCAGTATTAGTCAACGACTTAATATCAGATAATCATATTGATTTATTCTGCCTGACTGAAACCTGGCTGCGTGATGAAGACTATGTTTGCTTAAACGAAGCTAGTCCTCCCAGCCATATTAATACTCATATATCTCGAGGCAGCAGACGTGGAGGAGGAGTTGCAGCCATTTTTTATTCAAGCCTGTCAATCAATCCTAAGCCAAAACTAAACTATAACTCATTTGAGAGTCTGATTCTCAGCCTTTCGCACACAAACTGGAAAACAATGCAGCCAATTCTGTTTGTTATTGTGTATCGTGCTCCTGGTCCATACTCTGAATTCCTATCTGAATTCTCTGAGTTGCTATCAAGTTTAGTCCTTAAATCAGATAAAGTAATTATTGTGGGGGATTTTAATGTCCATGTGGACGTTGTAAATGACAGCCTTAGTGTAGCATTTACTTCCTTAATATATTCTATTGGCTTCAGTCAGAGTGTACAGAAACCAACTCACTGTCGTAGCCACACTCTCGACCTCGTCTTATCTTATGGCGTTGAAATCGAAAACTTAATAATCTTTCCTCAAAATTCTTCTTTATCTGACCATTACTTGATAACCTTTGAATTATTGCTGCTGGACTTCGCTCCTCTAGGAAAAAGCTACTACTCTCGGTGTCTATCGGATAGAGCAGTAGCTAAGTTTAAGGAAGTAATTCCGCCAGTCTTGAGTTCACTTCCATGTCTTAATGAAACGGAGGACTTTTGTGTTAATCTTAGTCCCTCCCAGATTGATTCTCTTATAGATGAATCTGGAAGCCTACTGCGAACGACTCTCGACTCTGTTGCTCCGCTAAAACAGAAAACTATAAAGCATAGGAAGTTAGCTCCCTGGTATAACTCCCAAACTCGTAAATTAAAACAAAAACTGCGTAAACTTGAAACCATCTGGCGCTCCACCTAACTGGAAGAATCCCACCTAGTTTGGCAGGACTGTCTTAAAATATATAAGAAGGCTCTCCGTAATGCCAGAGCAGCCTACTACTCATCTTTAATAGAGGAAAATAAAAACAACCCTAGATTTCTTTTCAGTACTGTAGCCAGGCTTACAAAGAGTCACAGCTCTACTGAGCCATGCATTCCTAGAGATCTTAGTAGTAACGACTTTATGAACTTTTTTAATGATAACATTTTAGCAATCCGCGACAAAATTACTTGCATCTTGCCTTCAATTGGAACCGCATTACCCTCAAACTCAGGAGTTTTAGAACTAGCATTAAGACCTGATATATATTTAGACTGCTTTTCTCCAATCAACCTAAACCAACTAGCATCAATGATCTCTTCTTCTAAAACTTCAACCTGTCTCCTAGACCCGATACCAACCAGGCTACTGAAAGAAGTCTTACCCTTAGTTAGCGCGTCGCTATTAGATATGATCAATGTGTCTTTATTAACAGGCTATGTGCCACAGTCATTTAAAGTAGCTGTAATTAAACCTCTTCTTAAGAAGCCTACTCTAGATCCAGGGGTTTTATCAAACTACAGACCAATATCAAATCTTCCTTTTCTCTCTAAGATCCTTGAGAAAGTAGTCGCCAATCAGCTGTGTGACTTTCCCAACAATAACAGTCTACTTGAGGACTTCCAGTCAGGATTTAGAGTACATCATAGTACAAGCTAGAGACAGCTCTGGTAAAAATTACAAATGACCTTCTTATTGCTTCTGACAAAGGACTGGTTTCTGTACTTGTTCTGCTAGATCTTAGTGCTGCATTTGACACCATTAACCATGAGATTCTAATATGTAGACTGGAAAAATTAATTGGCATCAAAGGAACCGCATAAAGCTGGTTTAAGTCCTATTTATCCAATCGATCTCAGTTTGTGCATGTCAATGAAAAATCCTCCAGGCACACTGAAGTTAAATACGGTGTTCCTCAAGGTTCTGTGCTCGGACCAATTCATTTCAACTTATATATGCTTCCTTTAGGCAACATTATTAGAGGACACTCTATAAACTTCCATTGTTATGCTGATGATACTCAGTTATATCTATCGATCAAGCCTGAAGAAACCAATCAGCTAGTTAAACTCCAGGCATGTGTGGATGACATAAAATCCTGGATGACCTGCAATTTCCTGATGTTAAACTCCGATAAAACGGAAGTTATTGTACTTGGGCCTAAACTCCTCCGAAGCTCGCTGTCTAAAGAGATAGCGACTATTGATGGGATTGCCATCGCCTCAAACACTACTGTAAGAAACCTTGGAGTTATCTTTGATCAGGACCTGTCCTTTGACTCGCATATTAAACAAACCACGAGGACAGCCTACTTTCACCTGCGTAACATTACTAAAATTAGGCCAATGCTGTCTCAAAAAGATGCAGAAAAACTCGTCCATGCATTTGTTACCTCAAGGCTGGACTATTGTAATTCTTTATTATCAGGCTGCTCTAATAAATCTCTTAAATCTCTCCAGCTGGTCCACAATGCTGCAGCTCGTGTTCTGACCAAAACCAGAAGAAGGGATCACATTTCTCCTGTAATTAGCTTCTCTGCACTGGCTGCCAGTAAAATCCAGAATAGAATTTAAAATCCTTCTCCTCACTTACAAGGCTCTTAATGGTCAGGCACCATCATATCTTAAAGAGCTCATTAAACCCTACTGTCCTGCTAGAGCAGTTCGCTCTCAGAATAAAGGGTTACTTGTAGTTCCTAAAGTCTCCAAAATTAGAACAGGGGCCAGAGCTTTCAGCCATCAAGCTCCTCTTCTGTGGAACCGTCTTCCGGATCTGGTTCGTGAGGCAGACACTGTTCCCACATTTAAGAGTAGGCTTAAAACCTCTCTCTTTGACACCGCTTATAGCTAGGGCTGGCTCAGGTTTGCCCTGAGCTAGCTCTTGGTTAAGCTGCTATAGGCCTAGACTGCTGGGGGATTATAGTGGCACACTGAGCCTCTCTCTCTCTCTCTCTCTGTGTATGTTCCCCCGGAGTCCCTGTGCTCTCTTGCCTAGCAGGTCTCCCTGGACCGTGGTGGGACCTGACTGCACCGATGTTGTGGTCTTGTTTGCCTCTTACCGCCAGTATTTTTAATTAAAGTAATTGACTAAAATCGGCATCCCTACTCCCGGGAGTCTGGCTATGCTTTCTGGTCCAGCAGAGTCCACTGAGGTCCTGACCGATGCAGACTGCTAACTGGCCTGATGCTGGAAACACCACATTGCAGTTCCACCTGCCCGCTGTGTGACTGCTCAACTACTCCTGCTTTCTGGTCTACGGCGACGTGGTTGGGATGGATCCATCTCGGCGTGGCTGTGCCTGCTGCCATGGACTACTACTGTTGATACTATTGCTTCTGTTAATACCACCACTACTGTTAATGCTACTACTACCATACTACACCAAATGCAGTTGGAACCCAAGGGCCTGGGCTGCACGAGATTTCTGCCTAAAAGCCTATTAAGGCAGTTTTTTCTCGCCACTGTCGCTGTAACGCTTGCCCCTGGGTGATGTTGGGAATTTGAAATTTTGAGCGTATTCTAGTCCTGCTCAATGTGTTAAGTGTCCTGAGATGACTTCTGTTGTGATTTGACACTATAAATAAAATTGAATTGAATTGAATTAATGACAGGCTTTATTTTCTGCAGTATCTCTGAAGACAGAGTGAGAACACAACAGGTTTTTGAACTCTAAATGTCCAAAGGACAATACAACTAGGACAGATCTCAATCAAGAACAAAAAACACTCCCGCGGGAGGAAACAAGGAAACCTACTCTGATCTTGGAAAACTATAATCTATGAAATCTTATCAAACAAAAAATCATTCGAGGAAAAGCGCACAGGCTATGAACTTATCTACTCTCTCTATGCTGAAAATCTACAAACAAAAAACGCTCCACCGGAGGAAAAGCAAACGCTATGAAATTAAACTGACTAGAGCGAACAAAAGACTGACTCAAAATTTACAACACAAAATCGCTCTTCTTAAGAGGAATACTAGACAGAAAACAAAACTTGACAATACTTAACTTAGGACTCAACAAGGCTGTGGACAAGGCTGTGATCAAGGCTGTGGACAAGGCTGTGAACACGACAGGACGAACGAATGAACGAACGAAGGGACGAAATACTCTGGCAACGAGGACAGGGGAAGACAAAGACTATACACACATGAGGAGAGGGAGCACAGGTGGAGACAATCAGGGAATCAGGAATGATATCAGACCAGGGAACACATGAGGAAGTACAAGTGACCTAAAACGAGAAGGGAGTTATTTTCAAAATAAAACAGGAAATGACAAGACCAAAACCCAAGACGAGACATTACCTCACCAGCGTGACAGTACCCCCCCCTTAAGGGACAGATCCCAGATGTCCCCAAGGTCCATGATACGTAGGGCGGGTGGAGGGGGCCAGGAGGAGGGGCTCAGGAGGCCGGGCATGAGGACGACCCAGCGGGCGGGGCCGCTCAGGAGGCCGGGCATGAGGACGACCCAGCGGGCGGGGCCGCTCAGGAGGCCGGGCATGAGGGCGACCCAGCGGGCGGGGCCGCTCAGGAGGCCGGGCATGAGGGCGACCCAGCGGGCGGGGCCGCTCAGGAGGCCGGGCATGAGGACTACCCAGCGGGCGGGGCCGCTCAGGAGGCCGGGCATGAGGGCGACCTAGCGGGCGGGGCCGCTCAGGAGGCCGGGCATGAGGGTGACTTAGCCGACGGGGCCACTCAGGAGGCCGGGCATGAGGGTGACCTAGCCGACGGGGCCGCTCAGAAAGGTGACGTGGAGCAGGCGTAGGACGGCCCCCCGTCGGACCAGGAACGGGTGACGAGCAGACCTCCCGAAGGCTGCGTGGAGCAGGCGTGGGACGGCCCCCCGTCGGAACAGGAACGGGTGACGAGCAGACCTCCCGAAGGCTGCGTGGAGCAGGCGTGGGACGGCCCCCCGTCGGAACAAGAACGGGCGACGAGCGGACTCCCGGACGACTGCGTGGAGCAGGCGTCGGACGGACCCCCGTCGGAACAGGAAGGGGCGACGAGCGGACTCCCGGACGACTGCGGGGAGCAGGCGTCGGACGGACCCCCGTCGGAACAGGAAGGGGCGACGAGCGGACTCCCGGACGACTGCGTGGAGCAGGCGTCGGACGGACCCCCGTCGGAACAGGAACGGGTGACGAGCGGACCTCCCGAAGGCTGCGTGGAGCAGGCGTCGGACGGATCCCCGTCGGAACAGGAACGGGTGACAGGCGAACCCCCAATAGGCTGCGAGGAACAGGTGTGGGACGGTCCCCCGTCTGGGCTAGCGCCGGACGATCCTCCGTTCAGCTCCCCAGCCTCCTTTCGGACAGACGTCCTCTCCTCCTTGGTGTCTGCATACTCGTAGCAGGCTTGGAGGTACTGGAGGTTGTCCATAACCTCATTGAGTTCAATCAGGAAGATGGCTGGGTCCATGTTTTAGCTGCTGCTGCTCTGCTGGGTCCTTACTGGCCAGAGTATTCTGTCAGACTTGGGGCGGATAAATAGGACTCAGATGCAGGTTGGCAACAGTAATGACAGGCTTTATTTTCTGCAGTATCTCTGAAGACAGAGTGAGAACACAACAGGCTGTTGAACTCTAAATGTCCAAAGGACAATACAACTAGGACAGATCTCAATCAAGAACAAAACACACTCCCGCGGGAGGAAACAGGGAAACCTACTCTGATCTTGGAAAACTATAATCTATGAAATCTTATCAAACAAAAAATCACTCGAGGAAAAGCGCACAGGCTATAAACTTATCTACTCTCTCTATGCTGAAAATCTACAAACAAAAAACGCTCCAACGGAGGAAAAGCAAACGCTATGAAATTAAACTGACTAGAGCAAACAAAAGACTGACTCAAAATTTACAACACAAAATCGCTCTTCTTAAGAGGAATACTAGACAGAAAACAAAACTTGACAATACTTAACTTAGGACTCAACAAGGCTGTGGACAAGGCTGTGATCAAGGCTGTGAACAAGGCTGTGAACACGACAGGACGAACGAAAGGACGAAATACTCTGGCAACGAGGACAGGGGAAGACAAAGACTATATACACATGAGGAGAGGGAGCACAGGTGGAGACAATCAGGGAATCAGGAATGACATCAGACCAGGGAACACATGAGGAAGGGCAAGTGACCTGAAACGAGAAGGGAGTTATTTTCAAAATAAAACAGGAAATGACAAGACCAAAACCCAAGACGAGACATTACCTCACCAGCGTGACACTTAGTAATCTTTATCTTAGGAAACAGAGGCCTTGCATGTGTAATATTTAGAAACACTGACAAAGGCAAGAGTTGTCTGGTACTGGAATTTAAACCATCCATTATCATTGTGCATATGCTACCATATCATAAGAACAACAATTTGAATGATAGTTAATTATGAGCTAGAATTACCACATCATGGTTGTTTAATTCTGCGCACCTTTCAATAGTTTTTCCTGAGCTATGGTTTTGAATAACTGCCAACATTTTTTTTTTACAAAACATTAGATCAGAATGAAGTTGACCTTTAACCTTTTTGGTACAAAATGTCATCACTTCACCATTCTTTGTCATGCTTATCAAATCAAGACCCCCCAAATCTGTTCAGTTCATCCTTGAGTCATTTGAGTTACCTCAAACTGTTTCTGAGATATCATATTAATAAGATTGGGATGCCATAGTGACATTTGACCTTTGAATCTAATCAGTTCATCCTTGAGTCTGAGTGGAGAGGTTCAAGTTCTCCCACTAAGGTCCATCAGGAACTGAAACACTACCTAGTGATAACATGAGCACAGTGTATAGCTGACTGAAGGAAAATGTGCACTTCTGTTGTACAGCTACTAAAAGCAGAGTGGTAAAAGTAGAAACTCAAACATGATTAATATCTGGTCTGACAAGTGGTTATACAACAGACATAACTTGCAAGTTAGCTAGGAAGAGAATGTCAATTTGAGGTTTAAAAATCATAGGGAAGTATACAATTACAGTTATTTCAAGCAGGGTCTGAGAAACATTCTTACTGTGCATTTATTATAATGAAAACAATATCATAAGTATATACAAAGTATAATACAAAAGTAACATTTCATGAAATGTATTTTATTTTATCTAAAAACACCTTGAAATGGTCCTTCTCTAGACATTTCTCTGGTTTCAGACGTTCTGGTGCAATACATTAAAAAAATCCATAGGGGGGCGATAAAACGTGTGTGTATTCAGACTTGTTCAGTATTCAGTACACACGTGTTGGGAGACATAATTCTCTTTATTGCACCTCACTGAGGACCTCTCTGAAACTTTGACAGAAACACATTTACACCCCCTGGAGGCCATCAATCCCAACACACCCAAACCATATTTGAGCCGTTCTGGTCATGCATTTTGCATATTAACTCATCGCAAGTTTGTATATTAGTAGGGGTGGGAATTGGCAATATCAATGCCATTTTCGATTCTGCCTATCGATCCAATTCCTTATCAATTCTCTTACCGATTTCTGAGTAGTTTAATAAAAACGCACCTTGAATTTTAATACATTTTATTAACAAAAGCACTGCAAACCATTATAACGAAAGAAAAGCTTAACATAGAAAGTTGCACACACTTGTTTGGATTATGCTAGAAGTTATTTGAAGCTTCTAGCTGCTTTTGTCTATGAAATATGGATATTCTTTTGGGTAGTGTCTATGGGTGTTATTTTTGCCAGGAATGGTCCTTTCCACTCCCTGCCCTAAATATGTGTGTATATAGTGAATTTCTTCTGTGCCATTCATGTATTTAACTTTCTCTATCACTACAGTAACTTTTTGACCGTCATTTTCTCTGATTTGATCTCCTCTGTGTCTCCCGTTTGGGCAAACACGGCCAAGCGTAAATCAGGCTTTCCTATTGGCTGTAAAAGCCGATACGGGAGCCAATACGAGCGTCCGATGCATAAACGTAACTCTATACGTCACTAGCAAGATGGCGGATGAGAAGTTTATCGATATACATAAACAAACGGAGAAATGCGCCACGGAGACGAGGAGACATCTAGTCACATCTTTACAACTATACGCATTCATTTTGTTGTCAGAAATAAATCGCTCACATGGACAAGCAGGGTACCGTTGTTTAGCCCCGTTTCTCTAGTTTAAGTTGGAAAAAACGCATGTTGCTAGCGCAAGCCATTACGGAGTTACTACGCTCTAAAGACAACATGATCTTTTTAGCAGCGTATACGCTACAATGGGTCTATGCCTCCACTGATTACAGACGGCAGCATTTTCATCGCATTTGGTGAAATGTAGCCAGACTTTCGATCGCTTCCTCCCCTCCATGATGCTGCCTCGTTGTTTATAGGTTGTCGGCGTGCGCAGGGTCGTCGCAGAGAGAGTGACGCAATGTACCGCAACGCAAAATTTCGAGTAAACCGGAAAACGTGGTGCGGAATCGTTAAGAAGAATCGATAACGTTGGAGGCGTAGGATTCCGATGGAATTGGTTAGTTGGAGCCGGTTCTGAGTAGGAACCGGTTCTCGATTCCCACCCCTATATATTAGACTTGGTTTTTAAAGTTACATTTATTTAGACATAATGTGAATTAAACTAAAATATGTTTTTTCTTATTTCAATATGTTAAATCCATCACGACCAGCGGTGGAAAATGTGCATGACGAGCAAAAATATCCATCATATCTCTCTTGTCCGTTTAAACTGTTAAACTTGAAACTGCATCAGGACCGTAAAACAAACTCATGGTAAAAGGCAGAGCATGACAAAGCTATTTACCTAAAGGCCACCGCCCAGCCAGCCAGTTAAAGCCTGCTAGCTAGCTAGCTAACTGGCTAGGTAGCTACTTAGCTAGCGGCCTTTAGCTAACGACCCGTAACTCAACCACACAGGACAATATAAATTACAAAAAAACACGTAATTATTTTACCATAATGACCACTATTAACTTTAAGAAAGACAATATGTACCAGGGTTGACAATGTCATGTGCTGTATCAGCCTATGCTGTTGCTCGCTAACGAACATAGCTACGACATAGCCTACCAAGCTAACGTGTTCATGCTAAATACAAATAAATATTCATTAATAGTTAAAATAACTCCCGGTCCGTTCCTCCGAAGCACCAAAAGCTGTCCAATGTGGTCTCCTCTCGTTGTCCAAGGTCCAAAGTGTCGAAAGCCAAGCCAAAATCCAAAGCCAAATATCCAAAGTCTCTTTCGAGATTCGATAACGCCGCTCGGAAAGATCTGGAATATCAGACTGGACGATTGAAGACGCAACGTCGTCAATGGCTGCGTTTCGGATCGCATGCAATAGGCGCGTTTCGAATCAAGCATGCGCATGCATTTGCCTCGCAAAACCAGGAATTCTGGGAAAAAAACGTCACAAATGCCGGTGATAACTTCCCTTTGCGACATATCACATGACTTTAAAAACTCGCGGTATCTCCAGGGTACCTCCCTCCGTATGCTTTTCTGTGCAGATGGTCTGAAATAAGTGCGGACATAAGACACTCCCCTCAGCGTTGCCATAGTTGGTTAGAATTATCACGTGGTATTTCCCACGTGAGAAAATTCCTCAGCCTCCGTCAACAAGGTGAGTTCAAATGCCTCGGCTCGAATTCGTCAGCGACGAAGAAAGCCAGCGTCACTGAGCAGGCCATATTCTTTGTGCAAAGTCCGTGAAGTTTCCCCTGGAGCGACAGTTTTTGTTATGTATATTATTATGTTATGTATTATTGTAAGTCGCTTTGGACAAAAGCGTCTGCTAAATGACCTAAATGTAAAATGTAAATGTATAGAATTATTAATAAAGTTCAATTTAAAAAAAAAAAAAAGGTCTGTGAAGTGCACCTGTGTCCGACTTGACGTGGTGAGAACTTGACGTGTTTATGACGAGTTCCGGCGGATCCTCTCAAGTCTCGTGCATTGTGGTGTCACCCCCCCATTCAAAGGATGCAAAGGTGGTGCACCGAAAAAACAAACAAAAAGGATCTTTAAGAAGCCGCACTGGAAACAGGATGTGTGCAAAAAAGTGCTGATTTATTCACAAAAAACAGAAGAAAACTTTACTTAACAAAGATCAAACAAACTGCAACCTCCAGGGAAGCTGCCACCTCCTAGCCTCCCTGTCTCTCTCTCCCCCGCGTGAACACACACAAACATTTCAGCCTCACCCAAAACGGAACCTACCACCTGCCCAGGTAAGTATAGGGTGAGCTACGCTGGCCAAGCACCATTTAAACCCTTTAATTAAAAGGAGACAAGTTATCCACACAGATCAGTTATTGCTGACATAACTAAATCTATACATGTTATAGGTGCATTAACAAGAAAACACCCAAATATTACCAAATGTCATTTAGGGCATAGCTATCTTCCCTCCTCTTCTCCACATTAAAATTGCCCAGCCTCTCCCTGCTGAGAGGACCTAATCAGACCAACCTGCGTGCAATCAACCTGAGGAAGCTGGTGAGCAGCTGATCCAACCCTACAACCCCATGCAGAAGTAAAACCCAAAACTATAAACCCATAAATAACTATAGGACTGTATAATTTATACAAATCAATTAATCATTTACCAAAATAACCGAAAGCATTACACTAAACCCCTGATAATGCTGGGAACAGGACCAGGTGAAAAGGGGGAAAAACAGCCTTTTCACATGCATGCATAGCTGAAATGCATGCGATCCGAAACGCAGCCACAGACTTTTCTTTTTTTATTTTTTATTTAAACTTTATTAATAATTCTATACATAACAAAAACTATCGCGCCAGGGGAAACTTCACAGACTTTGCACAAAGAATATGGGCTGCGTTTCAAAAACAGGTTGAGTCGCCCTCGCTCACTTGCCCTCAGCCCTTGCTATGACGTCACACGGAGGCCACTTGGAGGGCGGAGGGAAAGTGGGTGGAGGAGGAGTGAAAGAGGTTAATGGAACACACCTGCCCTCGTTCACTAACAGCCCAGACAATCATGGATCAACCACACGTTGTTGGAGTAGCGCTATACTGCCTATTCCAAATTACACAAAATATGCGGAGACTCATTTCATTGAGACAAAGACGAGGGGAGTGTCTTATGTCCGCACTTATTTGAGACCATATTCTTTGTGCAAAACTTGATAATAATATTAGGGAAATATCACATACACAAAGCTAAATTTAGTCACTCTAAACCCTGTTTTGTGGCATTCCAAAGGGAAACGGAACAGTACATGCAAAGTATCTGTGACTCGAATAATAAGAAAGCTATGAAAACGTATAATTTGTGCTCTTTATTCTCTGTATTTATTTAATAGCCTACCCCCTGGCTGTTGTTCAATTGTTTGTTTGAAAGTACATTTATAATAACTGCCTTTGTATTGATTATATTTCTGTCAATAAAGATTTATTGAAAAAAAAAAATATATATATATTCTTTGTGCAAAGTCCGTGAAGTTTCCCCTGGAGCGATAGTTTTTGTTATGTATAGAATTATTAATAAAGTTTAAAAAAAAAAAAAAGTCTGTGAAGTGCACCTGTACGAATGCATGAACGAGACTTGAGAGGATCCGCCGGAACTCATCATAAACACGCCAAGTTCCCACCACGTCAAGTCGGACACAGGTGCACTTCATGGACCTTTTTTTATTTTTTTTTTATTTAAACTTTATTAATAATTATATACATAACAAAAACTGTCGCTCCAGGGGAAACTTCACGGACTTTGCACAAAGAATATAGCCTGCCCAGTGGCGCTGGCTTTCTTTCTATTCGAGCCGAGGCATTTGAAGTCCCCTTGTTGACGGAGGCTGAGGAATTTTCTCACGTGGGAAATACCACGTGATAATTCTAACCAACTAGGGCAACGTTGAGGGGAGTGTCTTATGTCCGCACTTATTTCAGACCATCTGCAGAGAAAAGCATGCGAAGGGAGGTACCCTGGAGATACCGCAAGTTTTTAAAGTCATGTGACATGTCGCAAAGGGAAGTTATCACCAGTATTTTTTCGTTTTTTTCCCAGAATGCCTGGTTTTGCGAGGCAAATGCATGCGCATGCTTGATTCGAAACGCGCCTACTGACAATGTTGCGTCTTCAATCTGTCAGTCTGATATTCCAGATCTTTCCGAGCGGCGTTATTGAATCTCGAGAGAGACTTTGGATATTTGGCTTTGGATTTTGGCTTGGCTTTCGACACTTTGGACGTTGGACAACGAGAGGGGACCACATTGGACAGCTTTTGGTGCTTCGGACGAACGGACCGTGAGTTATTTTAACTATTAATGAATATTTATTTGTATTTAGCATAAACACGTTAGCTTGGTATGCTATGTCGTAGCTATGTTCGTTAGCGAGCAACAGCATAGGCTGATACAGCTCATGACATTGTCAACCCTGGTACATATTGTCTTTCTTAAAGTTAATAGTGGTCACTATGGTAAAAAAAATTATGTGTTTTTTTTATAACTTATATAGAGTGGTGAAGTCCCGCCCCTCCATTTCCGGGACATGGGTCCTCAAAAGCAAAAAAATATCAATGCGATTCAATGGGTAGATACAAATTATTTTCTGGTCCCGTTTGAATTGTGCCATGGATTTCACATATGTTCTTTGTGATATTTAAAGAAAATTTTTCACGCAAAGAAGACGACGATTAAGCGCGAAGAGTTTTGATAAAGTTAGGTTTTGTGTGAGCCGCTTTGTGAACTACAGCCCCTCGCTGTTCTCGTCGCGAATGATATACGTCACCACCCGCCGAGTCCGAAGTCCGCCGAGATGGCTGTTTCTCTGCTCCACTTCACCGCTTTTTTCCAAGGGCAGAATAAAAGTATCGAAAGGGGGGAGAACCACTATAAGTCGGGTCATGTGGAGAGCCTCAACTTCGCCGATGGGGAAAGGGCGATGACGTGACGTCACATACGCGACACAACATGTAGTCTTTATCATTGTGTTTTCTCAATGAATTTTAACTGAAGAATTGCACAATAAACGGTCAAACTCTTGACATGGAAAATTATAATTTAAGCCTATAAACAACATTTGTGTAATCCAAGGCATAACGACCGGGGGATCAGATAATAATTATTTTCCGTCCATTGAACACCATTCATTTTTTTCGCTCCGAAAGGACCCATGGCGCCGTTACTTCCTGCTTCCGCTTCGGCACTCTATTGTCCTGTGTGGTTGAGTTGAAGGCCGTTAGCTAAAGCCTGCTAGCTAAGTATCTACCTAGCCAGGTAGCTAGCTAGTTAGCGGACTTTAACTGGTTTGCTGGCTGGTGGCCCTTAGGCAAATAGCTTTGTCATGCTTTGCCTTTTGCCATGAGTTTGTTTCACGGTCCTGATGCAGTTTAAACGGACAAGAGAGATATGATGGATATTTTAGCTGGTCATGCACATTTTCACGAGTCTTTCTTTAAGCGCACACGAAGTGGCTGTGTATGATATACCGCATGTTAATGAGTACACGTGCTGCCTGTGAATTAATGTATTGGCTTATAAAGGTCTGTTTTTGTAATAGCTGGGTCGTGTGTGTGTGTGTGTGTGTGTTATTTTGATGTTATAAATCTTTATTTTGTGTTTTTACTGCTGACAAGTATGTTTAAGAATGTTTTTATATCATAGAGAATAGATTTAGAGTCCAGCTCTGTATAAGTGGTCTGACATTTTTTATGGTATGTATTAGATACTATATGAATAAAATGTAATTTAAATTTTTTTTTTTTTTTTTGCAGAGGAGAACATCTTTTGAGGAGGAGACTAATGGACACTGAGTCTCAGAGGAAGAGTTTTCTATTTGTTTCACACATTCAATACAAGTTTTCAGAGTTATATTCCTGATAACGTGTTTGTCTAGTGTGCCTTATCTTTCCATTTAGGATGCCTCGAGGGAAGAACCACCGGCTGTCTGCTTCTGCCAAGTGGAGGATGGAGGATCGGTGTGACAGGCAGGAGCCTGTCATTTCCTTCTCGGGCAGACCCTCTGGTATGTACTCAAACTTTTTTTTTTATTAAATGTTTTACTTTATTAATTGTTAGATGTTTTCTCACTATATTTAGTGGAAAGAGCTATGCTTATATAATTATTATAAATTATGAATGAAATTTCTGACTGTGATTTTTTTACTTTTTCACTAGCCCATGGGACTGGACAGCGCCATGCCGTGGGGAAGTGGCCAACTTCTGCTCACACCGGCCGGAGCCACAAGTTGGTCATCCCGCCGAAGTCTCCAGGCAAAAAGGTAATGTTGTTTTGGAAGTCATTTGACAAATTATGTTTGATGTTAATCATAACCTTGTTTGCATGATAATAATTCTTTGTTGTGTTGTTCCAGTTTGTTCTTCTTGTTGGGGACTCCCACCTTCGCAGCATCGTGGATGGGTTCGTCTCGATGCGGGAAGGATGCCTGACGTTTGGTGCCATGGCGACGCCGGGGGCTTGCGCCAGGGACCTGAGGACCGAGCTGGTGAGTGCGATTGTGCCACGTACCCCAGACCTTGTCTGTGTTCTTGCCCCCAGCAACAACCTGAAGGCCAGGAGGACGGTGGAGCAGGCAGGGGAGGACTCCTGTGTGCTCATCGCCAGTGCCTGCAGTTGGTGTCCCAAGGTGTTCGTCCTGGACTTCGTTCCTCGCCTGTCGGTTGACGTGGATGTCCAGGATCACTTCAGGCAGGAGTTTTCGCCACGTTGCAGCAGTCATGGGTAAGTTTTAAAAGGATTTTTGTGAAGTTCATTTACATGTATGGTGTGTCATGTGTTGTATAGCAGACTTATAACTTCACTATGTCGTCTTTGTGTATTTATTGTAGACGTGCGGTACTGCTGCATCGCGGAGCACTTCCCTCTGAACCGCCTTGAGCTGTGGAGCTGGGATGGTGTAAGTATATGACTATTTAAGTGCATGGGAGATTTACTGTAAAATGTCTGTTCCGTCAATTAATTGTGATTGTTTGTTTTTGGAGGTCCATCTGAGCGACAGCCATGGGATGGGTGTCCTGGTCCAGCTGATGTGGAGCTACGCACGCAAGCAGTTGGAGACCCCCCCCGCTGCGCCGCCCGTGGTTCCTCCCCGGACATCGCCTCCTGCCCTGCGTCGCCGTCCCCAGCCGGTCGTGATGGATGACGTCGCCCCTGCCCCACTGCCCCAACGCTGGACCGTAGTTGGACAGGACAGGAAGGTAAGACTTGTGTGGTTGAGACTATTTGGAAAATGTCATATTTCATATTTTCAATGATGATGAAAGGCCACTTTTTGATCAATTCTGTTATGTCTGTCATTACAGAGAAAGCGACCTGTGGGACTTGGCCAGTCCACAGGTGCTGAGAAGAGGAGGGTGGTTCACAAGGTTCGTTAGTTTTGATTACGTTTTATTTGAAAAATGTGTATATGTTTTGACTGTATGGATGCTTTGTTTTTGATGAAACGTTTCCACTAATAGTCTTCCTGTGTTTTTATTTCACAGGGCGTGTGTTCCACCCCCCCCCCCCCCCCCCCCCCCCACTCCTGTCCTGTTCAGCTCGGAGATGCTGGAGGCGATGGACCAGCTCGTGCCTGCGGACCTCAGTGCCCCCGTGCACCTCAGTGCCACCTCAGTGCCCCCGTACACTAACCCGACGGGTAATAATCATTTAAATTAGATCTGTTTTTTTATGACATGTTTTAAAGTTTCCACTTTTTAATGTTGTATTTCCTGATGTCAAAAAGGAGCTCTGTTTTCAATACGTCTTTGTTTTGTCCGTTTTCTACATTTTATAAGGTGGAGCGTCGTAGGAAGGCGGTGGCTTCCGAGAAGACTCCTAAGGTAGGTGTACTTTGTTTTAAAATAAAGGATGTATATAGAATGGTGTTTGTGCGTACATATATTAATATGAAAACAAAACTTAAGCGTCATTAATGCTCAATGATTCAATAGTTCCAGAAATTGACATATTGAAATAAGAAAAAACATATTTTAGTTTCATTCACATTATGTCTAAATAAATGTAACTTTAAAAACCAAGTCTAATATATAGGGGTGGGAATCGAGAACCGGTTCCTACTCGGAACCGGCTCCAACTAACCAATTCCATCGGAATCCTACGCCTCCAACGTTATCGATTCTTCTTAACGATTCTGCACCACGTTTTCCGGTTTACTCGAAATCCAAACGCGATGAAAATGCCGGCGTGTGTAATCAGTGGAGGCATAGACCCATTGTAGCGTATACGCTGCTAAAAAGATCATGTTGTCTTTAGAGCGTAGTAACTCCGTAATGGCTTGCGCTAGCACCATGCGTTTTTTCCCACTAAAACTACAGAAACGGGGCTAAACAACGGTACCCTGCTTATCCATGTGAGCGATTTATTTCTGACAACAAAACGAATGCGTATAGTTGTAAAGATGTGACTAGATGTCTCCTCGTCTCCGTGGCGCATTTCTCCGTTTGTTTATGTATATCGATAAACTTCTCATCCGCCATCTTGCTAGTGACGTATAGAGTTACGTTTATGCATCAGACGCTCATATTGGCTCCCATATTGGCTTTTACAACCAATAGGAAAGCCTGATTTACTCTTGGCCGTGTTTGCCCAAACGGGAGACACAGAGGAGTTCAAATCAGAGAAAATGACGGTCAAAAAGTTACTGTAGTGATAGAGAAAGTTAAATACATGAATGGCACAGAAGAAATTCACTATATACACACATATTTAGGGCAGGGAGTGGAAAGGACCATTCCTGGCAAAAAAAAATAAAATAAAAATAACACCCATAGACACTACCCAAAAGAATATCCATATTTAATTGACAAAAGCAGCTAGAAGCTTCAAATAACTTCTAGCATAATCCAAACAAGTGTGTGCAACTTTCTATGTTAAGCTTTTCTTTCGTTATAATGGTTTGCAGTGCTTTTGTTAATAAAATGTATAAAAATTCAAGGTGCGTTTTTATTAAACTACTCAGAAATCGGTAAGAGAATTGATAAGGAATTGGATCGATAGGCAGAATCGACAATGGCATTGATATTGATAAAAACTTATCAATTCCCACCCCTACTAATATTCAAACTTGCGATGAGTTAATATGCAAAATCTTTTGTCAATATGTTAATGAGGACTCGTTAAAATCATCTGCTCTGTGAAGTGTTCCGAGATCATTCCTGTTGTTGTATTGTGAAATGGCGGTAGCAATAAAAATGATTGATGATTGAAGTTGGTTGCTGGTTTTTCCCTGTATTTAGCCCTTGAGGAAGACAACCACCACAGCAGTGGCGAGCGGTGACCGTTTACTGTGGTCATGCTGAAGTGTCAATACCATGCGCGCCCGTGGGGGGGCATTATATTTTTTTATGGTTAGTGGAAACAGCTTGTAGTGATCACGTTGGTCCAGAGTACATTTGATCACTATAAGCGGTTGATTACTAAAACCGAATTGTTATTACAGTATTTCACTTATTTTTTTTATGGAGAACATCATCTAAATGCCAGTTGTATAGTTTTTCAATGAGAAAAATTTAACGAAGCGGTCGTCAGCGCGATCCTCTCATCAGCTCCAAACTCACCCGTCTGCACCTCAATCACAGACCACAGCTGGTTTTCCGCACAGCATTTACAGTAACTCACTGACACGTCTCAGATCAGTAGGCGCTGCTGCCGGTGTGTTTTTAAAACGAACTAGGCTAGTAGCGCCGCAGATTTCTCATTCCCCACCTTGTTTGACTGAGAGTGTTTCGAGATGGTTTTCATGAATGAACAGGCAATATGTCGCTGTCAGACCGGATCGTTTGACGGGAGGGGGGTCGGCTAGCTAGCCATTTATGTTTCTCATACGCGCTAGCTTGAAAGTGACGGACGGAATTCTTTGCAGTCTTTGTGATATTTACTTCAGGAGTAGGCCGACCACTTGAAATTATAGCTTTCTTTTCCTCAAAAGGTCTCCGCGAAAACGGCACTGAACGCAAAGCCTGAATATAATTAATATTTTCAGCCATTTTGACCAGGCTACACAATGAATGAACCACTGACAGTTTCCCGCTGAACAATTCAAACAAGTCATTTTTGCGCATGCGCGTTGGCAGATAAGCTGCTTCACTGACAGCTTTTTTGCCATTCAAAATGCTCATCTACAGTAAACACAGCCTTTAGCAGTAACTGTACTAGTCGGTGTCACAGTGCGCATGCGCAAAACAAGCTGTCAGCTTTCCAGCTTTTCGCAAGCAAAACGGGACAGATTAGGCACGGATTTAAGACCAAAACAGTAAAACTAAGGTATTGTATAATTGAACACACTGCCAGATTAATATTTTCAATTATTTTTATTGAAGGGCTTGGGCATGCACTGCATTTATAGCTTATTATGACCGCTCGCCCATGCACCACAGGTAAGTCCAGCAAAGGTAAGAAGGTTGCTGATGCGGTTTGCGTGTGTTCGGTGAAGTCTCCGTTGGCGGTTGTTGCGTTAGGGCTAGGTCATCTGTGGATGTGGATACATCGGTTGCGTGCAGTGTTGTGGCTCCATCAAGCACGTCGTTGCTCCTGTGTGTACGTGGCAACGTTCTGATGTTGATGACATACGCGTAGAGGGTGTCAAGTTGTAGGAGTTCATTGATGAGGCAAGTCAGGACGGTAACGGTAAAGAGAAGTGCAAGTTGGTTGAGGGGCATAGTGTGTTTGGTGGGAATTGGAGAGTAGTTATTGGTGACTTTGTGGAGAAGTCAGAAGAGACTGAGCTGTACGAAGAGCTGCAAGCAGCGCTCTTCAGCAGTGGGATGTGCCTGTTGAACCTCCATCATGTGGTTAGTGCCATCATTCTTCACGAAGGTTATTTCGTGGTTGTTGATTGTGGCACACGGGATGCGTCTGGGCTGGCATCCAAGATTGGTACGTCTGTCGCAGTGTTCAACACGTGCCTTGGTGACCTGATGCTTCATATCGGGAAACTACAGCAGTCTTTAGGGGCAAAGTGGTTTAGCATTAGTAGCATATCTGTCAAGTCTTGTTCAGATGATGCTGATGTGGAGAGGGCTGTAGCTTGCACAGTCAGTGATGTTGACGTCAGAGTTGCAGATGAGGTTGAGGAGTGCACTTCTCATAGGGTTCGGACCAGTGTTAGAGGGTCATTCCATCAGGGGAATTGTCGCTTTAACCCTCGGGGCACTTTGGTGGACCATTTGGGTACTTTTGATTTTTGATTATCAATAATCAATGGTCTTAGTGTGTTGGAATTAATATAAAAGAGTGGTGTGAATGTGTTTGAGAATACTGTGTGTGTGTGTGTGTGTGTGTGTGTGTGTGTGTGTGTGTGTGTGTGTGTGTGTGTGTGCACGCGCTCTTCACAGGCAAATGGAGATTTGAGCATGTCTTTTTTCTTGATCAAAAGAGAGACTCCCCTGCACTGTTGGCTGTGTGGTATAAAATATTCATGCTGTTACTTCTCTGAAGTCTGCACAAATAGTTTGCAGACAGTGCATCTGCCAAAACATTTTCAGAGCCCTTTTTGTGTCGAATCTCCAAATTGTAATCCTGCACTGTCAGAGCCCACCGCATGAGCCGCTGGTTGTGGTTGTACATACGGGACAAGAAAACAAGCGGGTTATGATCAGTGAACGTCACAATGGGCAAAGCACTGGATCCAACATACACTTCAAAATGCAGGAGTGCCAACAACAAAGCAAGGGTTTCTTTTTCAATCGTGGAATATCTAGCTTGGTGCTTGTTGAACTTGCGCGAATAGTAGCACACAGGGTGATCGACCTCCTGCAACAGGACCGCGCCGGCTCCCACCGCACTGGCGTCGACCTCCAGCTTAAACGGCTTGGAAAAATCAGGAGCTGCAAGAACTGGAGCATGACTCAAGAGGGACTTCACACTTTCAAAAGCATGATGACATGCCGGAGTCCACACAAAGTCCACCTTAGGACTGAGAAGACTGGTTAACGGGTGAACAACTGTGGAAAAATTTAGACAGAAACTCCTGTAATAGCCTGCCATGCCTAGAAATTGTCGTAGGGCTCTCCTAGTGGCAGGGACAGGATAATCCGTGATAGCAGAGACTTTGGCCTCTGGGTCAATGACAAATAAAGCTTTTAAAAAGGTATTTTAATAAAGTTTGTTTTATTTTATTAGAAATCATATTTTTGAAGTCGGAACAATGCATTTCAACAAGTCTTTTTTGTAAAACATAATTTCAACGTTTTTAAAGTCATTTTTTGACTGTATTTTCAACCTCACCACCCGAAAAATGTCAGGTGGCGCAACCACATATTTTGAAAAATATCTATATATTTCTTCTATTTATTGTCAGTGAGATTTTAGACAGGTATACCTTGGTGTGTCAACAGGGCCTGACACATTATTATATTGTGGTTGAGTATTGGATTAATAATAATCTAAGATTATTGCATTCTATTGGCCAGGAATTCCATATTTTTACTATCCAATTTTGACAGAAAAACTGTTGTACAAATACAGACAGAAAAACAGACAGAAAAACTGTTGTACAAATATCAAAATAAATCTATGACATACATTAGCTTTGTACCTTTATAGTTCCCAACCATTTTTTCACTTTAACTTGTTATTTTTTGGGTTTAAACAATGTTTTACTCGGTTGCACCACTTGATTATTCAGTTGTACCACCTGACGACAGCATAAATAATGACAGGAAATGCATTCAATAACTGTACTTTTATTTCACAAAAAAGTTGTTTTAATCAATGGTGTCTATTAATTATAGATTATTAATTGATTTAAAAACTCAATAATTCAAGCGTAGTAAACTGATTTAAAACAGTACATGAAATAGTAACATTCATGAAATACCTCAAATTCATAGCAACTTGAATAGAATACAGCTACAGTGTAAAATATTTATTACTGAATTGATACATTTATTTGATTCCCCTAAAAACATCTTATTAGGTTCACTGAAAAACGTCCTTTCAAATATATAAAAATTAGTTAATCAGTAGTAGTTTTAAAACATTAAATGCATTGCAACTGCAATGTAAAATATAACTACACACAAAATAAAAACGTTGTGTTTTGGCAACAATCAAAAACATTTTGACACAATATATAACCATCTAATCCTAACCCAATACCAGTAAGTTTAGGTTAGCCATGTGTTCCTTGAATTAAGAGGCTCTGGTTCAACACATGCAGAGGGCTACTTTCTAATTTCAGGTGTGCCTAGTAAAGCAATCCCAGTCTGCTTGGCTTAGCTTGGTGTGCCTTGAATTAAGAGGCTCTGGTTCTGAGATCACTTGGAGAACATCAGTTGTGTATCAGAATATTTTGTCAGCAGGATGAGGCCAAGTAAACACATTTTTTTCCCCCAAATGCTGCATGCAGCTCACCTCAAGCTCATTACCAATAACCCGAAGAACCTGTCCCACAAATGGCTGGCCTTCATATTTGACCAAGATGAACTTCCCATTCATCAGATCATGGTCATCTTGGACACTGGTCTGGCTACTGGCTTTTTGGAGGATGACCTCTGTGGTGTTGTGGCACTTGCAGATGTGTGGTCTGCTGCAAAAGCAGGAAATCTCCCTGTGCAATATTTGCCCAGGTTCTACAGACATAACCTGGTGAATCCCCAACGTTCCCTTTACAGGGGGAACAGCATCTGGCACAGCTTCATCAAGCCTTCTGATGTTCTCCTCACTCACCCAGAAGAACTTGATTTGACTTGCTGACTTTCTCTCTTCTAAAAGGCTGTAAAAATCCTCTGGTGTCTGGACATCTGCTCCCCTTTGGACAGCGGAGTCAGCAATGCGCTTGACAGCACCACCAACTCCATCAGGGGCGCCTTTCCCATGGGACTTCTCAGAAAATTCCAGGTCACCTGCTGGAAGCCTGCGAGGAAGGGGATGGTGCTGAGCAAGTAGAATTTTTTTTTTATTCCGGTACTGAGTGACTGGACCATCACTCATCACATGTAAAATTGTGGGAGTTGTAGTGCAATTCTTCGTCACATCCCTTAGCACTGGTTCCAAGTGGGCCCAAACAGCTCTCTCATCGTGCCGAAGAGAAGCAGAGATGGTGGCATAGGACTGTGAGCCAGTTGCTGTATAAGCAACGCAAGTGTGGACTGTAGCCTGCTTCCGACTCCCTCCAAAATGAAAAGCTTGCACTTCACTGTGCAGCTTGCAGGAGAAGTTCTCAGAAAAATCCACATGGAGGACAACTTCATCCTCTGTGAGGCTCTCTTTTAAAGCCCTGCACTCTTTGGCCTGGTGTAACCAGTTGAATTGGTGTTTGGCCAGGCTGTCAAGCTTTCGATTGAAAAGGTCCAACAGTTCAGCATATGTTCCCGTTTGTGCTTCTTTGACAAAATTCATGTAGCTCTTTTGCCCGTCTGTCACAGGTTTTCTTACCCACTGATTCCAAGTCACTGTCTCTTCTGCCTGGGGTATTGCAACTTCCACCTCATCATAGCAGCACTTTGTACAGACTCGATACATGCAAGACTTGTTGTCTGGACTGCACACAATTGAGGACAACAGCTGAGAGATGCTTGCTGTTGTCAGAAGACCTTTCTGTTGCAGTTGTTCCTGTCTGAAACTTTGGGCTGCGTTACAAAGAAAGGACAATATCTAACAAATTGCCTGTAAGAGAGCCTGTAGTGGTTTGGCATTTCCAAATTATATTGTTGATGTAATTCAATTAAGGGTTTAACTAACACACGCCTTTGTTGTTTTTTTGTTTTTTTTGTGACGGTATCCTTTCTCCCTGGCAGTAAGCGACTGTTCTCGTCTCGACACAGGAAGCCAGCAACTTTCTCCTTTCTCTGGATGGCAAGTTTCTTTGCATTCCTTGATCTGGTCCCTTCATTTTCAGATTTTGCATTTCCTTTTCTAGACTTTTTGTCCCTTAATCTTTTCATGCGCTTTCGCAGTTTCTCAGATTCTCTTTTAGCAGCTATCATCTTTTTTCATTTTTTGCATTTTACGGCGCAAGTCTGCTTTTTCTCTTTGCCATTTCAGGTTACTGCTCTGTGGTGTAGAGGATGCTCTGAGTTGTTGTGCATCTAAACTGACAATATCCTCTGTGTCATTGTTAGGAGGGCTGGGTTGACGCTGTGCTATAGGAGACGATTCAATTGACTCTGGTGTGAAATTAAGGATTTCCTCGATAACCCTCTTCCTTTCCCTGTGCTTTTTCTGGTCTTGCTTCCACTGTTGCCTCACTCTTTTCTGTTCTGCCCTGGTCATCTGGCTTATGGGGACTTTTGCAATTTTTCCCTCTCTCCTCCTCTTTTGATAACTGTAAAGCATGATACACACTAATATATTGGCATATACCCAGTCAAAAATCTTGAATATCTGACTACCGTGTGAAAGAAAAAAAGTACAAAATATACTGTTTGTCAGAGGTTCATTGTGATTTATAATTATTAATTACCTTTCTCTCCTTTGAGCAAGATATCTTTCTCTTGCAGCTGGATCATTTTTAATGCGCTCCCTGTGTCGTGCTGATTTTTCTTTATTTGAAAGTGGCATCTAAAATGATTGAAAAAGTATTAATACACTTTAATAATAAAAACGTTTTTTAAATGTTTTAAACTAATAAACATTGTAGAAATGTAATACACAATTAAATAGCATCATTTATATTTATTTATAGCATCATTTATGTCATACAGTGACATTCCTTGAAGTTGCACCACCTGACCTACTGGTTGCGCCACCTGATTTTTGCTACTAATTTCAAATTAAACAGGCTTCTACTTAGACACCTGTATAAAAGTTAGCGGTTGCTAGCAAGGTAGTAGATATATTATTTTAATAAAATTAAGAGTTTAATGATAAAATAAAATGTTCCCAGTTAAATCTTGGTTGTACCACCTGACATGTAAAGTGTACCAACTTAGCTATGAGTTAAAACTAGCAATTTTTATCAATATTTCAGAGAGCTATGCCTACCTTTTTAACCATCCATAAAAATCAGTTGGGGTCCTCTGGCTGATGCAATATCCTGTGTACTGTTGTCCCTGTGCCCTTCAGAATAAAAGCCTAATTTATGCAGTTGCGCCACCCTGACATTTGAGCATATGAGAATTCCTGGACAAATTTTTTTCCAAGTTTCGCAACAACTTTAAAAATATTATTATTACTAAATGTAATATATTTTAAAGCTCTCAATCATTAAGTCATGCCACAGTATTTGTTTTTTAATTTATTATCATTCAAACAATATATTTAACACTTTTCTTGGTCTGTACATTTGCTAGGACAGTTGCGCCATCTGACTTTTTGGGGGTTTGAGATGCCAAAACATAAAATATATATGTTATTATGATGTAGTGATAATATGGTCAAACTACATAGGTTCTAAATAATAAATTGATGCATGTCATGAATTGATTAAAATTATTTTTAAGTAAAGTTATACTGCCGGACACAGTAATATGAATGCCATGTCATTGACCCCTCTACGGGGCACACCTGTCCCTGTCCCACCTGCTTTCCTAGGTAAGTGACTGTGGCCTTTCCAAAATCACATTTTGCCAAATTCAGTGTGAGAGACGCTCGAGCAAGTCGCGCGAACACATGCTCGAGTGTCTGTATGTGCTCCTCCCAGGTTTTGGTGTATATAATAAGATCGTCTAAATATGCGTTGCAGTTAGGCAGGCCAGCCAAGACCGTGTTCACCAACCTCTGAAAGGTGGCCGGGGCATTACACATACCGAACGCCATTACCGTGTATTGCAGAAAGTGGTCGGGTGTAACGAATGCCGCTATCTCTGAGGCGCGGTCTGTTAGGGGAACTTGCCAATAACCTTTCAGCAAATCAAGTTTAGTGATGTACTTGGCTGTGCCTAAATTATCAACACAGTCCTCCATACGGGGCAAGGGATAGGAGTCCTGGACAGTAACAGCATTTACCTTTCGGAAGTCGGTGATAAATCTAGGGGAGCCGTCAGACTTAGCCTCTAAGAGACATGGGGAACTCCAGGGGCTGGAGCTGGGTATGGCTAAGCCGTGTTGCAGAAGATACTCTGCTTCTTTTCTCATCAATTCGCGTTTCACCTGGTTAGCGCGGTAGGGATGCTGCTTAATGGGTCGTGTGTTTTTCACCTCGATGTCATGCCGGAGAACAGTAGTTCTGGTCGGTACATCACTAAAGAGACAGGCAAAACGGTCTATAACACCCGTTACATCACTCCGCTGCTCTGTCGTCAGGTGATGCAACTGCGATGGCAGCACTTTCAACGCCTCAGAGTTTGCGAGCCGAGCCCCTTGGTGGGAGGCATTACGCGTCACCAGGTTATCGGCATCAGGGAGAGTGGGGTCTCCAGCCACAATCAGCGCTGAAACGCCCAAGTTACCCGACAGCTGGGGGCTCCCAGCCTCTACCAGAGTGACTACCTCTCTCCTGGAATGATATAGTTTCAACATATTAATATGACAAACTCGGGTTTTCCTCCTCCTCTCCGGAGTGGAAATAACATAATCGGTGTCACTGAGACAATCACGAACGTCATAGGGGCCGGAAATTTTGGCCGATAGGGCAGATCCAGGAACAGGTAACAAGGCCAGTACTTGGTCACCTACTTTGAAATGCCGCTGGACAGCGGAACGATCATAACGGCGCTTCATCACCTTCTGTGAACCTGAGAGAAACTCTTTGGCGAGAGCATTGGCTCGGTGTAAACGTTCACGGAACTGGCTGACATAATCCAACACATTTCTCTCGGGTGAAGTACTGGGCAACAGGAATTAATCATGCAAGGATTTAAGTGGACCGCGGGGCGTGTGACCAAAGACGAGCTCCGCAGGACTGAATCCTAAGGATTCCTGACTGGCTTCACACGCGGCAAACAGCACAAACGGAATCCCCTCATCCCATCCCTTCTCGGTTTCCAGGCAATACTTACGGAGCATCGACTTTAGCGTCTGGTGCCACCGTTCTAGCGCGCCCTGCGATTCGGGGTGGTACGCACTAGAAACCGTATGACGGACATTTAACGTTTTCAGAACCTGGTTGAAAAGCTTGGATTGGAAATTGGACCCTTGGTCAGTTTGAATCACACGGGGGAGACCGAAGGTGGAGAAGAATTTTGTTAAAGCTTTCACTACCGCGTTGGCTGTGATGGTGCGTAACGGAACAGCTTCAGGAAAACGCGTGGCAGCGCACATAATGGTGAGTAAGTATTGATTCCCGCTTTTGGTTCGGGGCAAAGGCCCCACACAGTCAAGAATCACCCTTTCAAATGGCTCTCCTAGGACTGGTATCGGGTGTAACGGAGCGGGAGGGATTATTTGGTTCGGTTTGCCCACAATCTGACACAGATGGCAACAGCGACAATACTTAGTAACATCGGTTTTCAACCCAGGCCAAAAGAAATGTCTGAGAATAAGCCGGTATGTTTTTGCTACACCCAGATGTCCTGACCATTGACTTTCATGTGCTACAAACAAAACATGCTGTCGATAAGCAGAGGGCACCACCACCTGATAGACAATATCCCAGTCTGAGTCAGCAGCTACCGAAGGGGACCATTTACGCACCAAAACATCGTTATCAAGAAGATAAACTACCTTGTCATCACCCGCTTTGTTTTTGGCACTCACCATACTGGAGAAGCATCTCTTTAATGTGCGATCCGCTCTTTGCGCAGCGCACAGACGCTCTCGGCTAATCGGGAGCGCCATGCCGCTGAGGGGCGGCGGCTCCAGGCTGGCAGGGCGAATTAACTCTGCGGCACTGTCCTGAGGAGTTACGAAAGCGGCCTCGGTTTTCTCTGATCCTGCCTCTTCTGAAAAGGCAGACATGAGTATGCTGTCAGATAAAGACACATCACCTTCATTTTTGCGCGCCTGCGCGCGTAACTACACAAGTAGGGAACAGTTCTGAAGTTGCCGATATTACCTGAGATGCCTCAGCGCACTGGGGAATATCCAACACTTCCAGTGCAGGCATCACCTTAACGCCAGCAATGTCATTCCCCATTAACAATGCAATACCTTGACTTGGCAACGCCGGGCAGACGGCTACGGGGAAAAAGCCCGTTACTAACTTACACTCAATATGTACGCGATGTACCGCTCGAGGAACATAACCCATTTCAATGCCGCGTAATACAGACCCATAACCACAGGCGTAAAAGCTAGCGCCGATGCGAGGATGACTGATTGAGAACAGGCTGTGTCTCTCAACATGCGCACCGACCGCTGGTCAACCGGCTTACCGATTAACGATACTAACCCGTCAAAAACAAAAGGTTTAAAGCAAGCGTCAAGACTGTCACTATTCCCCATCTCAGTATTGGTGCATGTTCCAACCTTAATTAACCCAATGCCCTTAGGTGGTGAAACATGGGAAGATTGGTCTTTCCTTTTAAGAGTTAAGCAGTTAGCGATAACATGCCTATGACAGTGAAAACACTCACGTTCCTCTGTCTTTGGACTTGGCAATTTAGACAGACTAGGTGGTGCAGCCGGTGTATAACGGGGCTTCTGAACAGGGACTGATGAGAAGGCAGTCTTGTGAGTCAGCACATACTCATCGGCTAGTATGGCAGCAGCAGGCAGGGTGTCCACTTTCTGCTCATTCAAATACACAACAATGCGATCAGGCAAACACTTCTTAAAATCCTCCAACAAAATGAATTCCCGTAACGAATTAAAGTCATTTGCTTGACATGTCTTGCTCCACTTATCGAACAGGGTTCCCTTTTCCCTCGCGAACTCAGCATAAGTCTGATTTGGGGTTTTCTTATGATGTCTGAATTTTTGTCTGTAGGCTTCGGGGACTAACTCGTACGCGCGCAAAATCGCGGCTTTAACGGAATCATACTATAAGCTGTCCTCCAGCGGGAGTGCAGCTACAGCGTCTTGGGCTTTCCCCTGAATTTTGCACTGAAGTAGGAGAGGCCATACTTCAGTCGGCCACTGCAAAGCAGAGGCAAGGCGTTCGAACACACCAAAATATGAATCCACTTCAGTCTCGCGAAATATAGGCACTAAAGCAATGTGCTTACTAATATCAAACGGAATTCGAGGTGAGGTGGTGGAAGTGTGAGAAATCTGTGCATCGCTGGATGCACTTTGCACATGAATTCCCTTCTGCGACTCCAGCTCCAGCTGACGCAGCCTCACAGCCTTGTCAGCCTCAATTTCCAGCCTTTTCACCTCCAGCTGAAACTGTAACTGAGCCTGTCTGGTGTTTGTCTTTTCCTGCGATTCCATTCGGAGACGGGCAAGGCGGACTTTGAGCCTAGCCTCGTCTCTGGAACCAGGACTGACAGAGGGAGAGGGATCATAACGGGCCAGCGTGAACGGCGTTTTTCCCCGCCCACCTACCTCGCCTCCCACCCTGGAGGCTGCTTGCGCGTCAAGGATCTGGTCACCCTTCCCATCAGACAGGGTGCCAGCCGCAGCCGCAGGAAGCTCAGTTTGTGCAGGCAACACAATAATTTCCCATTCCACCAATTTACCAACAACTAAAGCTTTAAGCTCTTTTTTAAGCATCTGCTTAGAAAAGGAGATCTGAAAGCGGTCCGCGACTTGGATTAAATCATCTTTCCGACAATTATCGATCTGATCAAGGGAAGGGCCAGCAACAAAGTGCTCTAAATTGAACATGGTTTCCAATGCACACAATTAGGCTATTACCCAATTAGACGATTAACAATTAAACTCAACGCTAACAAACAACTTACCCACGGGAATCCTTTAACAGACTGATCCCGGACGCCCCCATTTATGTTACGAACCCAGCTCGTGAGGGGAAAGGGAAGTAACATAAAACCAGGTGTTTTTGGTAAAGTAAGAAGTTTATTTAACAATAAAGTTCAATTTGTTAAGGGGAAGAACAAAAAAAGAACATCCAGAACTACAACAGAAAGAGAGGGCCTAAGGGTGCTGCTGAATCAACGAAACAAATGTAACTGAAAAAGGACTCTTTACGGTTAGAGTTACAACCTGAACCAAAATGCAAACAAAAGAGCGCTACGGAACTAAGTCTCGGAAAAGTAAAACACAATGTGAGCAGCACCCCTATCCCTAGTGTTTCTAGTCATACAAGTAACTATGGGCACAGCAAAATCAGTGGTCAAACAAACGAACCTGGCCCAATCTCTGGGGTAGATTTGACAGACACCACACAATAGAGTACACAGAAGAGCACGGGGTGGCTGATCAAGGGCAATCACAGCCTCGAGTGCTACAAAAGGCGAAGGATTTATAGGGAGCCAGTGCCGCTGAAGTGACTGCTGCTTGGTTGAACTGCCGACCGCCGCACCAATCACGGTCCACGGATCTCCGACCAGGAAGTGGGAGGGGCCGGAGCCGACGGGCCAATCCCCGACGGGAGGCCACACATCCTCTTTGCATATTGACCTTCACACAGACAGTATAGAGATAGTGACAGCCGTAACAGTATTATACTTTGTATATACTTATGATATTGTTTTCATTATAATAAATGCACAGTAAGAATGCTTCCCAGACCCTGCTTGAAATAACTGTAATTGTATACTTCCCTATGATTTTTAAACCTCAAATTGACATTCTCTTCCTAGCTAACTTGCAAGTTATGTCTGTTGTATAACCACTTGTCAGACCAGATATTAATCATGTTTGAGTCTCTACTTTTACCACTCTGATTTTAGTAGCTGTACAACAGAAGTGCACATTTTCCTTCAGTCAGCTATACACTGTGCTCATGTTATCACTAGGTAGTGTCTTAGTTCCTGATGGACCTTAGTGGGAGAACTTGAACCTCTCCACTCAGACTCAAGGATGAACTGATTAGATTTGCAAAGGTCAAATGTCACTATGACATCCCAACCTTATTAATATGATATCTCAGAAACAGTTTGAGGTAACTCAAATGACTCAAGGATGAACTGAACAGATTTGGGGGGTCTTGATTTGATAAGCATGACAAAGAATGGTGAAGTGATGACATTTTATACCGAAAAGGTTAAAGGTCAACTTCATTCTGATCTAATGTTTTGTAAAAAAAAAAATGTTGGCAGTTATTCAAAACCATAGCTCAGGAAAAACTATTGAAAGGTGCGCAGAAGCAAACAACCATGATGTGGTAATTCTAGCTCATAATTAACTATCATTCAAATTGTTGTTCTTATGATATGGTAGCATATGCACAATGATAATGGTTTAAATTCCAGTACCAGACAACTCTTGCCTTTGTCAGTGTTTCTAAATATTACACATGCAAGGCCTCTGTTTCCTAAGATAAAGATGACTAAGACTCCTAGAATACACCACTTAAAGTTAATGACAGTAATACCATGGTCTGGGTGAACACACTTTTCTGACTGGCAGGCATTGACATAGTTCAACTCAAGTTTGATCCTTAAAATTAGTCTGCTACCCAACTTGTAACCATAGCAACATTTAAGAGCACAGCTGTCAAAGCTAGGAGTTCTCCCTGATTGGAAACAATGCAAACAGCTTATTGTTTCAGGTTGTTATAATAAGAGCGTCTTCCTGCTCCATATGTCAGTGACCAGGTAGAGCAACGTGTCTCCTGTTTGAAAAATGACTTATCCTGGTTATATTGTGGTGGAGTTTCACATCTTCTCTACCTCAAAAACTATTTTCTTTGGCTAAAACTGACTCTGAGGAACTTCTTGTTTCTTTTTCCCCTAATCAAAGCAGCAAACAATTTAGATAAGAGACTAATTAACCAGGTTGAGAAGCAACATTTTTTTATACGATCCAGAGCAGCATTTTTATCATCAAAAATGATGAGGTTTGGAAGGAAACGGGGAGATTTTGGGAGTTACAAGTCACTAAACTGTCCCCCGGTTATATCTGAATAAATTACCTTTTGGTGACATTAAAGTGAAATAAGCACCTGAGAAATATTAGCTTAGTAGCAGAATAACACACCTAGTACAAGTGCACACCTAATAATTCTGTAACAATAACTTGAAAGGATCTGCTTCACTTTATGAGCATGACAGTTCTAATGTTTCACAAGAGTGCAAAGGTGACAAAACAATTGTTTTGTGCTAGCCATCATGATTTGCTTAAGCCTATGATATTTCAGATACCAAAACTTAGCCTAGCAGCTAGCAGACTACTCATAGCTTAACAAGTTAGACACATGACTTATAGTTTTTCATACTCACAGCTGGTTGATGTCACTTTTTATCACCCGACAGAACACCACAGCTGAATTTCAGCAGCTTGCTAGCACTTTTTTTCAGTCAAATATTGTTGAAACAAAACAGCAGAACATTCTGTAATAAGAGCTAGCATATAAGCTGGTGGACTGCTGAGGCAGATCTCCTGTTTGTCTGCTGAACTATGTTCTCTCCAAAATCAGAACTATATCTATTACTATTTTCTACTGTTACTGAATTATTCCCACGAGGGGCGTAAATATTTTTGTCACCTTGTTTTTAGCTGCTTGTCATTACTTACTTGGTGCTGCACTGTTCAAATGTTCAGAAAGGAGACATGGACAGGCAAGGTGACAGGCATGGCAGGGAAATCAAAAAGCAAAATCAAACCGTGGAAGCAAATTCCCAGAAGAACAAAAATACCCACTGAATCACAGAACCCAGTGAACAGCTGATATATGTTTATGTGGAGTTGGAAGCGAGATTTCAGAGGAATTCAGTTAGCTAAGTTGTTGACTGTGCTTACAAAACAAAGCTAATGTGATTTTCTGCTTTTTGCTCCTCAGTTTAGACTGTTTTTAGTTAGCAGCATGGCAGTGACAGTCGGTTGATCCACAGCTTTGGTTCAGACTGAAATTTGTCAACTATTGGATAGACTGTGACTGCTGTGATGATCCCCTGCCTTTTCATCACCATATGCCAGTCTTAACTTTGCAGCATATTGGTTTATGACTAATGTAATTGAAATCAGCATCAGCTGCGCTTCATGTTCAGTGCTTATTTATCACGATAAATGATAACACGAGAAAAACTAAGATGGGTGAACATGTTAAACATTAAACTTGCTTAACATCAGAATGTCAGTCTGACATGATTCACATTAATTTTGTGTGTGACAAACACAAGATAACAATGATCTAAAACCAACCATAGCAAAACCTTTCCTTCCATATTTGCCTTTCTTTATCTTTTGTCACAATGCCATACAGCGCTTAGTCACACATTTCCATCCCTGCTCTGTTTTCCCTATCATGTACTAGGCCTATCTCTTTTCTAATCTCAGATCCAGGCACCATCCACCATTAAATATTTGATCTGTGGTCATTGTAAAGTATATGACCAAATGAACATTGGATTTAATAAGAAACATGTTGCGATTCAAACTTTTTACACAAAACTAAAGATAAGGAACACAATAAATAAAAAGAGCAATATAAAATGTGTAAATAGCAAGGCGTTGTCACACTAAATGCCTACATTCATGGGAAGTTAGCTAGCGGTAGTTTGTTAGCATCGTAATAAAGTAGCATATCTGAGACTTTTTTCCTGGAATATCGCCCCCCTCTCTCGGCTCCGTTTTTTTCATACAGCGGCCCTGATACGCCGTCGTACAGACGAGCATATACTATCTGCTAAGAGCACGTAGGCCGCCGTTGTTGTTGTTGTTATGAGACGTCGCGGGGGAAGAAGTCAGGCTCGAGGGTCGAGCCGATGACGTCATCCTATTCGTTTTCGCCGTCTACTTGAAAACGAACATGAAACGGAGGGGTGCCGTTTTTTTCTTTTTCACCCTGAGAGAGCTGGTTTAAAAAAATCTGCTCTAAAGCTTGAGGGAATAATAATTTACCAGCTCTGTTTAAACTGATTTTGTGCCAATCCTTTTTGATGAACTCACTCCCACCATGTGACGGTCAGTTCAGTAAATATCCTGACATACAGAGATTAACTACAAAAAATGTAATCTTCAGATATAATCACATGCTGTTTCAGCCTTTCAGTGATTTCACATAGTTCAGTTTTTCACAGTAATATATTAAATATGTATTTTGCCCTTCAAAAAAATATAGTATCAGTTTATCAATGTATATGCTGTATATCTTACTAACCATTATTTTTAACTGGGTCCTATGATTGTAATGATTTTGTTGAAACTGTCTCAAACAATAACATTAAAATAATGTCTCTTTTCTTTTGTGCTAGGTTCAAGACATAATAACTTGGAGGCCAAAACAGGTATGCATATTTACATAATCTGTACTCTGTACTGTCAAGACTTAATAAAATAGTGTAGGGGTGATTGGGTTGACTTTTTAATCCACCCCTTTCCGAACGCTCTTAGTGGGTGTCACCATGATGCAAGACATTTTCTGTTTACGGTACCGCAGTTCAGGTTTAACCCAGTGAAGCTAGCTAGTAGAGGTGTGCATCTTCACTGCCCCACGATTCGATTCGATTACGATTCACCAGTCTACGATGCGATTCGATTCTATGATGCATCTCGATGCATCTTCTTGATGCATCTCGATGCATTTCATCCTCAATTTTCTATATTACCACACATGGCTTTTTCATCAATTAAAACAGTCAGATCAAATATGAACTCTTTATTTAGAAAGCTGCTTTTAAATTCAGATGTTAACAAATTTCACGTTTTGTTACATTAAGTTGTAAAGAAAAATATAATTATAGGCCAAGCCTACCAACGTGTTTTAATTTTAATTCCTCATTCACGTTAATGACGACGCTATAAAGCCGTAAGTCCTTCACTATAAGCTCCTACACAGCGAGGTATCCTCTGGGCTCTCTCAGACTTGGATGGCAAATTTCTCACGGACTCGTCGATCTTTGGCTGTGCTGGGTCAGTAGTTTTCTTTCCGTTGTGACCAGAGGCTAACATTAGCTCAGCGTGCCATCGGCTAATGTGGTTCCTCATATTAGTGGTGTTACCAAGTATTTGATTTTAGCGTGGCAAGTTTTACAAATAGCATGGGTCTTGTCCAGTTGTCGTCGCGTCCCAGCAACTTCATAAAATCCGAAATGTTTCCAGATATCCGCTTTTAAATTGTGTGGATTTTTTTTTTATCGCGCATCGGCTATCGCTACTGCGTTCCCCCATGTTATGATGGTGGCTTTACGGTGTTCGCTCGCTTGTCCGTCCTTCACCCACAATGCAACTTGAACTTTGCAACTTTTGTCCAGCAGAAATGGGAAACGCAATAGAAATCGATTATGTGACGTTACTGCATCGATTCAGAATCATCACCATTAAGCATCTCGATGCATCTTTGAATCGATTATTTTCTGCACCCCTACTAGGTAGTATACAAGCTGTACAAACGAGAGAAAACAACTGAGAAGTACAGTAGTAAATGGCTCCTAGTGGGCCGTTGTCCGCTGTACACGTGAAAACTAAAAGAGTTTATGAATGGGACTTGTTTCCAACATAATGCAATCCGCTTGACCTCTTGCCCACAAGTGTGTCGTTTTACTGGTTTTTGGATTAACTGGTGACAGTGACACAGATGTGTGGCCTGTGAAACCAACGTCAACAAACCAGGAAAGAAAAACTTTGCCTCTCTATCTCATTCACTTGTCTGTGTCTTCTGAAACTTTACGATAGAAGCATTTGTTGTGGGACATTTATTGTGCTCTCAGCAGAAACACATGGAAATATTTGCCGTCTTAATTACGTATATATCATTGGTTGTTTGGCGAGTGTGTGTCCCTACCACGGTCTGTACCGATGCCTTCTAAAGTAACGTTAATCCATGCCAAGCCACGAGACAACATTGGACTGAGTCTTGTGACATTATTTAACACTTAAATAACACACAACAAGATGACAATATAAATGATTGCAATGTTGATGTGATCAAAACTGTATAGAAAAAGTATGTACAATGTTTTGCTACAATACGCATTGCCAATTTAATGTTAGTACTAAAATAGTAATAAATCTACAAGACTTAAAATTAGAATTGATAGGTTGTGTGATGACTTTTTCTCTGACACTTGTGCTTTATGCTTACAGTTGGACAATTTCCATGAGGAGTCGGCGAGAGATTCCTCTGAATCTTTTTCCAGCCAGTCAGGATCTGATGAGGAGTACAGACCAGCACAAGGTGACACTTCATCCAGTGATGATGAGGATCTGACAAGCCCGGATAAACCTTCACCATCTAATCAATCATCCAGTGATGAAGGTCCGGATACAGATTCAAAAGAACAAAAAGGCAAGTACAATATCCAAAAACAGAAGAACTTGATAAGTTACGTGAAAAGAAAAAAGAAAAAACAAAAGACGAACAAGGATGAAGTGAAAACTTTGACAATAAAAACCTGCACAAAAAGGGAAGATGGCAAACGATCATGGGACAAAAAGCACTACTGTCCTTACTGTGCACAGGCAAATGCTAAGATGGCGAGGCATTTGGAGAGGAAACATATGGCCATCAGGGATGTAGCTTATGCTTTTAGCTTTCCAGTAGGATCCAAAGAACGCAAGGTTCTTTTGGATCAACTGCGAAACAAAGGCGATTTTAAGCACAACAGGAAAGTCATGGAAGAAGACAGGGGACAGCTAGTTACGTGGAAGCAGCCCTCTTCAAAGGTTTCGATCGAAGATTATTTGCCCTGTACATATTGTTACGGGATGTTTGTTAAAAGGGAGTTGTGGAAACATCAGTCAACATGCGGAAGTAAAAAATTGTGTGTGACAGATGATGAAAAAAGTACAAAAGAGGAAGAGTACAAAGTGGTGCTGCACGCCTGCTTCCGATTGCTGCTTCCTCAAGTGGATGTCGGAACATCATTAACAACATGAGACAGGATGGAGTCTCCTTTGACATCAGGAATGATTCTCTGATTTGCATGTACGGTGAATCACTGTATGCTAAACATGGTCGTATGAAGTCCAGACACCAGTACATTTCACAGAAAATGAGAGAGCTTGGCAGATTCATGTTGGTAGCTAAAGACATGGACAACTCTTTGTTTATGATTTATGCGGTCCATCCAAATTTCAACTTGTTGTCAGTGACCAAGGATGCAACGCAATTCTTGGTCCAAGGACTGGTCATCTCCCGCCTTGACAACTGCAACTCTCTCCTGGCCGGACTCCCGGCCTCTGCGATTAAACCATTGCAGCGTATCCAGAACGCTGCAGCACGCCTTATCTTCAATCTACCCAAATTCTCCCATGTGACCCCCCTCCTCCGTGACCTCCACTGGCTCCCTGTTGCAGCACGCATCCAATTCAAGACGATGACACTGGCCTTCAGGGCCATCAATGGAACGGCACCTGTCTACCTTCAAACACTGGTCAAACCTCATGCCCCGAAGCGAGCACTTCGCTCCTCTACTTCAGCTGGCCGGCTGGTACCACCATCGCTGAAATCAAACAAATGTCGCTCAGCAAAGTCCAGACTCTTCTCTGTTCTGGAGCCTCAGTGGTTGACTTTACTTGATAAATTAATGTGGGCAAAAAGCCGGAAACATCTGTTTCGCGCAGGAAAGAGGCTTTTCGGCTGTTATTTGCAGGTAACATGCGTTTTAACCACTATTGCAGTGTCAGTTGTCAAATAAGCTGCATTCTTCAATGTCCCACCGATATCAACACATTTAAGTCATAAAAGCACTCTGGAGTGGATATTCTTTCGTTTCAGTGTGAGTCCACTGTCTTTCAACACAAAATGGCGTCTCAACATCAAATAAGTGCAAAACAATGCTTTTACAAGTTTAATGTGGGCAAAAAGCCGGAAACAGCTGTTTCACGCAGGAAAGAGGCTTTTCAGCTGTTATTTGCAGGTAACATGCGTTTTAACCACTATTGCAGTGTCAGTTGTCAAATAAGCTGCATTCTTCAATGTCCCACCGATATCAACACATTTAAGTCATAAAAGCACTCTGGAGCGGATATTCTTTCGTTTCAGTGTGAGTCCACTGTCTTTCAACACAAAATGGCGTCTCAACATCAAATAAGTGCAAAACTACGGAAGCCCTAAACGGCCATGCATACATACATTTTATTTCGTCCGTTTTCTCGTGATAACGAGATCATTTTCATCCGTTTTCTCGTGATAACGAGATCATTTTCCTCTGTTTTCCCGTGATAACGAGATAACAAATGAAACGTGATAGGCGAGATTTCAAATTCGGTAAAGTTGGAAAGATATTCACAGATTTGAACTGACCATAAAGAGACCCTTGATGTGTGTAGTGATTTTGGAGTCTCTGTAGCCTACTGTATAACAGTGGAGTTATTTATTGTCTTGCAATTTGCAGACGGTGCCTGCGCACTCGCCCGGCTGCCGGTTGCGCATGGAGATCAATGTTCTCCGTTCAGCTCGCAGGACGGCTTATTTATGTAAAAAATCGGGGTTTTGGTGCTTGTAGCTCGTAGTCTTTGATATTACAGTGAGACAGAGGCATCATTTGTGTTTGAAAAACGTTTCACTTCTGATTTATTGATCCCGGAAGTTCGACTATGTCTTTCCAATTTTACCGAACTTCAAAATGATCTCGTTATCACTGGAAAACGGGTGAAAAATGATCTCGTTATCACGGGAAAACGGAGTAAAATTATCTCGTTATCACGAGAAAACG